>NC_134409.1:124926950-125226950 GCF_038048845.1 Mixophyes fleayi | reverse complement strand
CCCATGCTGTCTTTCCTTAGCCCTCTATAATTCCTGATCGATAACTCATTTCATGCCAGGGAACAAAAGCACATTTATTGCCGGTAACGTGATCGTTGCCTTTCCCTTCTTCCTACATAATAAACCGTCTTATCAGATGACTTTTAAATCTGCATTATTATTACTACCTCTTATCAGCCTTTGAAAGCTTCTTACCTGAATAATCCAGCCAGGGGCAGGGAGTTCCAGGGGCGTTCATTGGAACGATCTAACACTTTTTAAAAATCCATTTGCACCAAAATAAGCCTCGTTTAGCCAGTTTCCCAAATAATCTTCTTCCTGGGGAATTACAAGGTTCTGTGCGATCCGCTTCCCACTCCTACAGTATGTGCACAGGAGGAGAGAGACATCACAGCTCTGACTGTGTTATCTGGAAAAGTGGCCAAGATTTGGAGGGTGGAAACTCGCTCATTTTTCCTCTTTAAATCCTATCCCAGCGTCACCTTGTTGTGCAGAAGGCATCTGGCGTTGTTCCTGCAATGAGGATGTGCAGTTGTGTCAGGACAGATCCCTTTCCCTCCCCAGTCTTGGATGAACCTCAGTGTAGAGAAGACAAGCCAGACAATTCTATGCGCTGCCCATACTGTGGATGTTGTGACTCTACTCTTATCGTGCATTCCTCCTCTACAAGCTTATGTCTTAAAGAGACAGCTCCTTATTTGTCTGTAAAAAAAAAAAAAAAAAAAACTACCCAGCCGCTTTGTGACTGCCCACAAAAAACTTCCAATGTCAGCCTAAGTGTCTCGTTGCGCAAATCGATTCCTTTACTGGAGCACACAAAAAAAAAAAATCATTTGAAATATGGGTTCTATTACTTGTATATGTGGCTGAGGATTTAGAAGACCACATGGCAATTGAGGATAATTGTGCATGATTGTCTACCCAAATATCCTTGAGGTCCTGTTCTTGTAACACACACACACACACACACACACACACACACACACACACACACACACACACACACACACACACACGTTTATATGTGTGTATAAGACAGTGCTTATAATATACACACATGCACATTAATTACATGTTTGTTTCTTCCCTTTGCATTCGTTATAATGTATACATATTGGAATCTTTAAATACTGTATGTAGCACAACAGAAATAGAATAGATAGATAGATAGATAATCTCTTACAGTACATGTTGGGTATTATTGAGTTGTGGGGTATTGCCCCCCTGGTTATTGGGCTGTCTTGCCATTTTTTTTGTGAATAAGCTTTTTAGGCTGATAAAATGTATCCGTTCATCTTCAGTGATATTTCTCTGAGTGAGACTCCCTGACTGCACTATATGACCGCAATAGTGTGATAGTCTGATTATGGAGAGTGTCTGAAGTGTGATTAATTGGTTGATTTAAGCAGTATTACAGCAGGTGATGTAGAGAGCAGTGGACGTTTTGCAGATTGTGGCTGAGTCTGAGGCTAGTATTACAGTCATGTGTCATGGCAGTACATAAATAAAGGTTGTTTTACATTAACCCCACTAGCTAGAAGCTAAAATACAAGCGTATTGTTGGCACTTTGTACACATAAATACATTTACAGTCATTTTAATAGGATGAGCCAGGGTTTCCCAAACCCAGTCCTCAGTGCTCTCCAACAGTGCAGGTTTTCTGTATCACATGTGACATAATTAGGACCACCTGTGGATCTGTTACAATGTGTCAGTCAGTAATGAATACACCTGTGCTCCAGCAAGGAGATCTGGAAAACCTGCACTGTTGGGGAGCCCTGAGGACTGGGTTTGGGAAACCCTGGGATGACCTATTGGAGAGAAACTAATTCAATAATAGATTAGGAAAATGTTGTGAAAATATATAGACTTTTGTCATTGTATTCCACGTCTGTAATAAGTAGTGGGGCGATTAATATTGTTTCCTACCTAAGAGGTTCTGTAGCAGCTGTGGTCTTTGAATGTAGTAAGACTGACAGTCAGGATAGGGTTTAGAGCAAAAGTAGGTAACCATTGCCTTGCCAACTGTTAGGGAACTACAAGCATCAGAATGGCCCACTACCAACAGTCCTCCATAGCTTGCCAGGTAAGTGTATTACGCAGCAGTAGGTACTTTGCAGTTCTCCTGCTATTGTCAATCAGCAAGTCCCAGAATGCTGGCACTTGTAGTCAGTGCTCCCTCTAAGCTGAGCAATCTGGAAATGATAGAGTTAAACCTGTATCTTACTAGGAAACATCCTGCAGATTGTGAATGCAAACCTTTCGGGCGGAGCCCTCATTAGAGTGACCTTTTAACTCTTTCCTTTCCAGATTGCTCAATTTAGAGGGAACACTGCCTTTAGTTACCTAAGTATGGGTTAAAGCCTACATAAAGCTTTACATGAATGGATATCTATTCAAATTAAGTGCCTCTATTCCGTGTCTGTTTGGATAACCCCGGCCACTTATTGAAATGCAGGATGAGGGTCTTCATGGGAAACGGACTAACAGCATAAAGCAATATCTGGGAATTGTGTGAACGTGCTGCTGAGTATCACATTTCATAGCGTGCATCGATCATTTTCACTTAATTATATGTAAAAGGATTATCTTGTGAGGACTGCAACTTGGCGCCAGATACTCCTCGTACCCAGTGCACAGCAGTTCTGTGATTTATAGCCTGTGTTATCTTTTTGCTCCATTCAGTAAAAACTCTAAGCACTTCTCTAAGCCCCCTATTGGCCGCCTTTCCTCTGGTTCGCAGAATGAATGCATGAGGTTAAATAATTCACTCTCTTTGCCTGCTCTTCCTGTTGGTGTGCATCATCTGTACCATGTCATATGAGATCATAAACAGGATTACATTGCAAGGAGCGTATTCCTGGAATGCCTCCACTACTGCTCCTTAAGCCTCTCTCACAATCCGAGAGGATGGCTAGTCTTCCATGTAAAACACTTGTGATATCACAGTGTCAAAATCAATAGTGATTTACACTGTTAGTGAGGGGGGAAAAAGACACAGGTCCATCAAGTTCATCCTTTCATAGATTCTACTTGTGTTGATCAAGAGAAAGGAAAAACAGGAGCAAAACTTATTTTTAATAATAGTTACCTAAAATTCCTTGGTTCAATCCCAATTATAATGTCGTCTATTGGTTATAGCTACAGACCAGGGGCGCACGCAGGGGGGGTTCCTGGTTCTCCAGAAACCCCTCCCCTCTGCGAAGGAACAGGAGCTAAACATTGGCCCTACACAGCAGCACTGTACTGTACAGCAGCCACGGCGCTGTCAAAGAAGCGTCTGCGGCTGCTTTTTTGACAGCGCCGAGGCTGCTGTATAATTCAGCATCGCCGAAATGGAGCATGCGCAGCAGCTCTTTCTATATATTTTTTTAATGGGTTGGAACCCCCCTTTAAAAATCCTGCGTTTGCCCCTGCAAACAGTGGCGAAACTACTGTGAGTAGAGGGGGTGCGGCCCCTACAGGTCCCCGAGGTGACAGGTGCCTCCATTCCGATTCTCCAGAAACCACCCACATACCTGGTGCTCCCACATCACCCCCCTATGATACCGCTCTACTCGGGACTCCTCTTCCGAGCCTGCTGCTCATGCACACAAGTGGCCCACTGTCTGCTCTTTTCTAACTTTATTTATAAATACAGAGTACTGCCGTTTGGCTACATATAGTAGTCTGCTATGTTATCTAGCTAGTAGCCATTCCCTTACACTAGTACTTTTAATATCCTCTGTAGAGTACACATCTATGCAATCTTACTTCAGATGCGATTTCTGTAATGATTTCACCAACGACTGACAGCCCCGATGAGCATGCAGATTTATGTGTCCACACTTACATAATTTACCTTCAGATCTGTGCTCTTTATCTCATAACCATCTGCTGAAAAGATCGTGACTCTGCACTCTCTACAGATATCTGCCTACGCTGCTGATCGTGAGTACGTACACACTTCCACATTTGCCCGACATTGTTCCATCGTTGATCGTTATTTTTAGGAAGTTTGAAAACCAAATCAAACAATGGGATGGGTTTTGGTACGATAAAACATGGTCGTTCCAGCGTACACACTAATGCAATATCTGACCAAGCTTTCATTAATCGTGTGATCTGCACAATATTTGCGTCAGTGTGTACCCAGCTTAACTCACTGTGATGCTTGACAGGACAATTCAGGACCATGGATAGCAGACCATGGATAGCAGGACAATTCAGGACCACGGATAGCAGACCATGGATAGCAGGACAATTCAGGACCATGGATAGCAGACCATGGATAGCAGGACAATTCAGGACCATGGATAGCAGAAATGCTGTATGAGTATAACAAGTTTTCTCTATTTCCAACTCCAGTCTTCATTTCCCCCTAACAGTCCCGTTTATAAGGATATCCAGGCTTGAATATTGGTAACTTAATTAGTGCCTCCAGTTATTTTGACTCAACCACCTGTGCTCAAGCAGGGATATCCTTTAAACCTGGACTGTTACCGGAGCTTGGTGACTGGTCTTGGCAGCCACTGTTAGGTGATCCCCACATTCAGATGCATTTACAGTCCATCAACCCTTTGAAAATGAGCCACACGACATAAGTGTGTGGAGCTGGCATATAAAGCACAAAAGAATGGAATTGGCAAGTGTGAAAAAATGCTTCTTGCCTTTGGCAAAACATACTGTACAAAGAAAGATAATTACTTTGACTGTAAGTGCTAACAGTAAAATGCTGAGGTATAGAGGCTGACAGGGTTAAAAGTAAATAACTGAACTTGTGGAAGTGATTGTGACTTCTGCAAAACCAGATTGGCACCAGTGCATATAGACAGCGCAAAAGCAGGAAAAAGTCCACGAAAAGTGCATAAGACTAAATACAATAATATAAACAAATATTAATTTTATCCATTTAACAGCAATTAAATAGAATTTAAGTTTAACATGCAAGTTAGTTGTTTAGCATCAAGAAATGTACAAAGTTTGTGAAAGATTATGCACCATATTTGTTTGGGAAGAAATGCCAAGTGGACATTCTGATTGTAAAGTAGATTAGCATAGGAGCGGACCAGATAGGAGAACCTTGACACTGCCTTAACATATATTGTTATTATTAGTTTTTTTCATTTACATTCTTATTGCTGGTTATTTTTGTAGCTGCATTTATGCAGTGTTGGACAGAGAACTTTTGTCAGTCACATTTGTCCCTGCCCCGTTGGAGCTTACAGTCTAAATTCCATAACACACAGACACGCTAGGGTTAATTTTGTCAGCAGTTAATTAAGCTACAAGGATGTTTTTGCAATGTGGGAGGAAACTAGAGCACATGAAGGCAACCCACGTATACACAGGGAGAACATACAAACTCCACACAGATAAGGCCATGGTCGGGAATGGAACTCACGACCCCAGTGCTGTGAGGCAGAAGTGCTAACCACTGCTCATATTCTGTGAGCCATAAAATCACAGCACTTTATTCAGCCACATCAGTCCCTGCTCCGGCAGAGCTTACAATTTAATCCCCCTACCCCAGCATTCACACAAACACCGTGGCTAATTTAGTCACAAGCCAATTAGCCTATTAGTATGTATTTCGATCATGGGATCAAGAAACTAGAACTCCCAGAGAGAACACATTAACTTCATGCAGATAGCACCCTGGGTGGGAATTAAAATTGAAACCCCGGCACTGTAAAGCCAGTGATCTATTGCTTGGTTTAAATATCCCAACATAATCACAGATTACCTTAAATATCTTTAGTTAATAAAGATTAATGACATCATTTCTATGTGTTTCAGGAGCCCTGACCACAGTATTCTTAGATATCGTTTGTGGTGCTGATTGAAGAGCTCGGTCTGCCTGATTGAGGTCATTTCTATCATATGTTAGTTAGCGGTGTGTTTGATATATGTGCTCCTATTACACACTAGGGAATTCTGGGACGAAACCGTCAAGTCACGATATAGAAAACCTAACTAGATGTATACAGAACATGCTTCTTATGTTACAAACTAACATACCACATCATTAGACACGACGGGGATGACCCAGCTGACGAGAAGCTTCTAATATACATCTAGGCCCTCAACCAAGTTTTTAATAGCTTGGGGACATGTTTAAATACTATATGGAGATGGTCTGTTGGAGAATCCTTCACAGCCACTTGAAATGGAGGAGAGGGAATTAAAGGAGCTGTTTTGGATTACATCTTAGTGGACCACATCTGTAGGAACAGATTGAGGTGACAAGCAAAGAGCCTTCCATTTGTGATCATCATTTCTTCCTTACTATTTGGACAACACCATTGATTATATTCCCCACTTGTTCTTAATAACAGAATAGAGGACATCAAGAGGTATATTTACTAATCTGTGGGTTTGAAAAAATGGAGATGTTGCCTATAGCAACCAATCAGATTCTAGCTGTCATTTATTTAGTACATTTTACAAAATGACAGCTAGAATCTGATTGGTTGCTATAGGCAACATCTCCACTTTTTCAAACCCGCAGTTTAGTACATCTAGCCCCAAGTGTTGGCCTACCAACTGTTTTTTTGTTTTTTTTAAGCGTGTTTATATTACTGGAAGAATTTTATAAAACAAAAAAAAAAACTGGTAAATGTTATACTAACATGCATTTGCTAATCTAATTAATGAAATGATATATTAGTTATCCAGGTTAAAAGTATAGTAACAAGTTATGGAAATGTTTAACTATAGTATAGAAACAATTACTAATGAATGGGCTGACATAATAGCAATTGTTCCAATACAGAGATTTGAAACATATATAGCTGTGTCAGCGGATAAACTAACAAAGCGTATAAAACAGAATTCCTGTACATTTAATAATATAGCTCAGGTTAACACATAAACAGGTGGATATGCTAACTAGGGACCCAGGAAGAGAAGCCTTTGGATATACTAGTCTCCATAATGTATTCTACACTTGGAGTTGTACCAGCGAAACCATATCTGATAATACTTATGACTGACGTTTTAACCTTGTACATTTAGAGCCCGAGTCATTAAGGAGAGCAAAGCATAACAAATTAGTTACTTTGCACCTGGGCAAAACCATGTTGCATTGGAGGGGGAGGTCAATTTAAAATGTGAGGACAGATCTATAGTTGGGGTAGGACATGTCCTAGATCAACTTTACATTTCAGTGTAAAAATAAAGCTACCAAGTATTTGTGTGCTACATGGAAAAACAGCCAGTATTTTCCTTTTGTGCAAAATAATAAACTCATTTCCACCCCTTGCATTGTAACATGGTTTGACCAGGAGAATATCAATACCCTTTTTTGCCTTGCTTTCCTTAATGTCTCAAGCCCGTAGCGTTCATGGCCCATAACATCATTTACGAGAGATCAACATTTTTTGGAAGTCAGGGGAATCAGCAGCAAGCCAAGTACGGGCTATTATAACCTTTTTCTAGTGTCAGGAGAATAAAGATGTATTTGTAAATCGTTTTATTTAAGCAAGGAAGATTAGTTTATATAATAATGTGTAATAGTGGTATGACGGGCAGGGTTCAATTGCAAATCTACAGATCTTAGGTTCTGGGGGGATTCCCAAATATCAGCTGCAACCAGACAACTACTAACTTTATTACAGGACAACATAGCATGCAGAAAGCTATCAGCCGAGATAAAGCACTTAGCACAGTATATGAAATACTAATTGTAAGTTTGGGCTAACTTTTGACACATCCTGTGCAATATATATATATATATATATATATATATATATATATATATTAGTTCCTAAGGTCAGAGAACCCCATATTTGGGATCTCTAGTGTATACTTCCATTCATCAGTATTTGCAACACCACAATCTAGTTCTCAGTGGGATTTATCCCTGAGAGTTAGACCAAAGTGCTGTTCAGTAAGTAAAGAAATAATAATATTACTCTGCAAGCAAACTTTCTAGTGTGCACTGTACGAATACGTGAGGGGAAGGGGCAGTGTTCTGTGAAGGGATTTCTGAAAATGCAACTGAAGAGTTAGTCTTGATTAAAAATGCCTAAATAGACAGTGACAGAGTAATACCTCTCATAGTAGTTCAAAGAATATAGGGAAAATATTTAAATATAATTGACCAAGCAAACATGCCCCTACCCTTGGAAAAGTAGGGTCTTGCAAGCTAAAGTATCAAGTATGTTGTTCAACTCACACTAAGGGGCATTTTCAAGTAAGCAACAACATCGTGGCTACGCGCGGCTATTTTTGTTATTATGGTAGAGCAACATCGCTGATTTACCTTTGGTACCCTGTGGGGTTAGAACAGAAATCCGCTGCATTGCGGTAACGCAAAGTGACTTAGGATCCTTCCCAGAGACACTTGGTGCTTATTTGAATATGCCCCTAAGTATTTTAACTCTTTCATACACTTTATGCCTAAGATGGGATGTGGTGATGTCCCCACCTCCAATATAAAGAATGATAGAATGGATATTGAGGTAGAGTCTGTATAGTCGGTACACATGGAACTTTATGGTAACATCTAGGACATTGAGTTGGATGATCATTCTTATATAATTATATTAGGATGGTTAGGCCTCCTTTTCGTAACAATATTTTTGACCTCTCAGTGCAGACCTAAGCCTCTACTGCATGGCCATGCACATCTTGTCACGTCCCGGGATTCTCCATTGAATGCGCTTACGTGGTATACCACAATCTACATATGCTCTCCATTTGCAACATGCCATTGCCCTTGTAGGACTTTTGGGTGTGCCTCACCTTCCGGTTCTGCCTCTTCGCCTCCTGCTATGACTTCTGGATTGCACCTTTGACTATTCTCCTTGGTGCGGTCTTTTCTCATTGAGGTCCGACTCTGGCCTCAACTTGACTACTCGCATGAGCCCTAGTTCTTCTCAATTCTCTCAGCTCCCGGCTATTTCTCTCTGCTCCCTGTTGGTAAAAATTTTGACTTGTGCTTAAGACGTGGGTGCATCCGAGTACCTGTTTTTAGGAAAATGGTGGCTGCTGTTGGTGAAGAGTCTGGTCTGGTTAGTATAATTTACAGCTGCAAGGTGGCAGAATGTGGCAGATTACACCCCCAAGGTTAAGGAGAGGTTAGAAAGAAATATTAGGGTCAATGGGGAAACAATTGATATGGACAAGTTTACAGAATTATATGTTTAATCACTGAATCAGAAGGTTAACTCATGCCAGTCGATGAGTTCAAAGACATCACTTGTAGAACATAGACTGTTTTTTTTATATCAGTTGTGTGACTTCAGCCACTATGTAGACAGAATTAAGGCTGAACTAAAGGGAAAAGTTGGGATCGTCACAATAGGACCTCTTTTCTGGTGATCTACCAGTTATTTAATATTTGACTTGATGGTTAGATTATAGTTTTAGTATCAGTCATATGCTTAAGGTTCTCCCTATCATGACCCTGGATTAAATTCATTTTATATGAAGCATTTTATCCAGATCATTTACCTTAGAGGAAACCTTGCCTGGGAATCCTTTTGAGAGATATGTATGAATATTTATATTTCAGTTCTAGCTCCAGAACTGACATATGCAGGGAGATAATTGATAGCTTGTAGGCTTTAATTTTTTGCTCCTAACGTTAAATGTAAGCAGAAAGATACTTTTAATAAAAATTGTCCCCTATTCTTTGGCAATGCCTTGAATTTGCACAAGCAGCAAGAAAATTTCCTTTGCAATATTATAAGCAGAGACTACTGTACATTCTTCAATTTATCAAACCATCAGGGAATAAAACAATCAATGGGTGTGTAATTAAATTATACCCCACTCTCAGCTATACCTGTCAGCCTTTCTCTTTTATTTAATGTAGTCTCCGTACTTAATGCATTTCAATCTAATAATGAGTTTAGGTCCTTATATCAGTATTATTATTTTTATTATTGTTTAAATATTATTATTTTATGATGCACAAATTATTGTTAAATCGGTATAAACCGATGTCCTTGATTAGAACCGGCGAGTTCTGATGTCATCTCTTGGGTGTTCTTTAGGAAAACTTGTGCAGTATGATGAATAATGGATCCCCTGCTATAAATTATTATAGGGATTAGAGGTTCCCTTGGATATCCATGACCTGTATAAATACACTCACAGCTGGAACTTGCATTCCCACGGCAGATGAAGAACCACAGGATCTGGGGCCTGATTCATTAAGGAACTTAAATTAAGACACTTCTTATTTAAGTCTCCTGGACAAAACCATGTTACAATGCTAAGGGGTTAAAATTAGTTTTCTGTTTTGCACATGAGTTAAATACTGACTGTTTTGTCATGTAGCACACAAATATCAACTTTAAATTTCAGTGTACAAATAAGCTATCAAGTATTTGTGTGCTACATGAAAAAACAGTCAGTATTTAACTTATGTGCAAAACAGAAAACTAATTTGCACCCCTTGCATTGTAACATGGTTTTGTCCAGGAGACTTAAATAAGAAGTTTCTTAATTTAAGTTCCTTAATGAATCAGGCCCCTGATCTTGAGACAGTGGAAAGAAGTGAAACATAAAGTATAACTACATATTGAGGTTTTGGTCAGATGATATTAATGTAATCTGTACTTTTCCGCTATGTTTTTAATATAAAAAGGCAGAGGACCTGATTCAACTTTGAACGCAATGTGATCGCAACTTGCGTTGTGCAGAAACCACACCTTACCCGCACACCCGTACAATACAAGCGGATCTCAAGAAACGTTTCCGTTTGAGTCTGGGTCTGAGTACGCTCTGGCTATGTGTTACTTGCCGTATGCAGACAGACACAATAACCTGCAGAATACGTACATGCATATGTGCAATGTACAGTCCCATTAAAACGCACACAAAATAAAAGAAAGGTTTCATAAAAATTATTTGCAACTCTTAATACTGTAAACATTAATACAAATATATGTTTGAAAAAATTGTTTTGTACATGAAATAGATAAATCAGGATGTTTGTAATGCGTCCTGTACATAAAATGCATTTTTATAGTTTCTCTTACTTGAAAACACATGTCCTGGCACACATACATGTAGTCATCACTATCCGACGGCGTTTACACCGTAACTGTAGCAGCTGCAAGTAATACCGCTAAAAAGCACACACCTAAGGATGCCCTGAACTTGGATCGCCCGCGTGTGTGTGTGCTCGCCCTGGGCATGCCCTGCATTGTATTGTATTGCATTGTATTCAGAGACAGCACTAAACAGCACTGCCTGATGATATAAACATGGCTGAGTAACACAGATGGGAGCAATGCGGTAAAGCAAGGCACGATCACCATCAGGATATCAAGCCGTTCCTGAACACATTTGAAATGTGCTTTGAAAAAGTTCCTTATGAACAAAACACTTCGGCAAGAAATAAAGATTAGAGAACAGTGATTTTATACTCCGCTAGGAAGAGCTGTGACTAATGGACTGTACATCTGTGGACCCTCGTTTCTTAAAACGGATTTTTATCCAGACTCGGACCAGTGAAGAAATACGGAACATCAATTGCAGGTGGCCCCCTATCTCTGTCTCTTAGACGTGGTGTGTATATTTTCAGAGGATATAACCAGGGGCCTGATTCATTAAGGATCTTAACTTGAGAAACTTATTATTTCAGTCTCCTGGACAAAACCATGTTACAATGCAAGGGGTGCAAATTAGTATTCTGTTTTGCACATAAGTTAAATACTGACTGTTTTTTCATGTAGCACACAAATATCAACTTTAAATTTCAATGTACAAATAAGCTATCAAGTATTTGCATTGTAACATGGTTTTGTCCAGGAGACTTAAATAAGAAGTTTCTCAAGTTAAGATCCTTAATGAATCAGGCCCCAGATCTTCCAAGCAAGGATCCCAAGTGGGTAATTATTATACAGTGAAATGTTGCCTCTATTTTCAGGATGTTGTCTGTTCCTTTCACATGAAAACTGCATATGTTTGGAGACATGATTTAATATTGGTGCAATTGAATTGAGAGTTCTCAAAAAGAGGACCGAACATAAGCTGGGTACACACCTATATGCAATCATACTTCAGATGAAATGTCTCTAACGATTTCACCAACGACTGAAACTCCAGATGATCATGCCGATTCATGCGTACACACCTACACGATTACCTTCAGACCTGTGATCTTCATCTCATAACCATCTGCTGTAAAGATAGAGACTGTACACAATCTACAGTTATCTGCCTACACTACTGGTCCTGAGTGCGTACACACTTCCATATTCGCCTGAAATTGTGCCATTGTTGATCGTGATTTTTAGGAAGTTTATAAAAAATCAACAGATGCTGTGTGTTTTGGCATGATTAAACATGATCATGGAAGCGTACATCATCATCATCATTTATTTATAGAGCGCCACTAATTCCGCAGCGCTGTACAGAGAACTCACTCACATCAGTCCCTGCCCCATTGGAGCTTACAGTCTAAATTCCCTAATATAGACACACACACACACAGACAGACAGAGAATAGGGTCAATTTTGATAGCAGTCAATTAATCTACCAGTATGTTTTTGGAGTGTGGGAGGAAACCCACGCAAACACGAGGAGAACATACAAACTCCACACAGATAAGGCTATGGTTAGGAATCGAACTCATGACCCCAGTGCTGTGAGGCAGAAGCGCTAACCACTAGGCCACTGTGGTACATACTCTTGCAATAGCTGATCAAACGTTCGTGAATCTTGTGATGTTCTCGATAATTGCATAAGTGTGTACCCAGCCTTACTCTCTGAATTTCAGGCACAGCAAATCTTGTTAGATTTCTATACAAAGTATATTTACCGTTCCTAATCTTTGGTATTAGTATTGTGTCTTTATCCATTGATCGAGTGTTTGTTATGATTCACATCATCTATGCTCCTTGCATACAGCTGATAGCAATACATTTGTTTACATAATACTGACTGCAGCTGTTTTTCTCTACAGCTGTCTTTTATTATATGAATTATATTAGTGGTTCTTCTTTTGTGCATTTGAAAGCAAGTCATTTAGCAAAAGTTGTAGGACGATACATACACACCAATAAATTATAGTAATCTGAACGTGGAAACCTCAGGTTTAGTGTAACAACTGAAGGATTCAAGAGTCGCTTTCAGGAAAATAATAGGTTTAGTAAAGAACAATATCAGTGACTGCTGCAGAAACAGGGCATCTTCAATGTATGACATAGAAATGACATAGACTATCACATGCAGCATTGTGCAACTTGTTACAAATTATTTTATTTTATATTACATGCAATATGCATTATTTTCTGAGCACTTATATTTTTACTTGTGCTTACATGACATAAAATAACCAAATGTGACTTCCAGCTGTAATCAATAGAGAGGATGTATCAGATAAAATCATCTTTTGGATATACAATTCTATGTGTACTTACAGTATGTATTTTGGGTTTAGTATTGTGAACCAGTCTATTGTACAGCTCTGTGTTCTTTGTCGGTTACTCTGAAGCACAGTGGCTGAATTTAATCATTGTAATGTGTTCACTGTGTGTTCTGTGATTTCTCTGCCAGTTAGATCATTTAGACACCTAGGGCCTGAGTCATTAAGGAAAGAAAGGCAAAAAAAAAAGGAGTAAATGTTTTCGGGAGAAACCGTGTTACAATGCAAGGGGTGCAAGTTAGTTTATTATTTTGCACATAAGGTAAATACTGGCTGTTTTTTCATGTAGCACAAAAATACTTGTTAGCTTTAATTTTACACGGAAATTTAAAGTTGATCTAGGACATGCCCTACCCCAACTATAAATCTGTCCCCACTTTTTACATTTACCTCCCCCCTCCAATGCAACATGGTTTTGCCCAGGTGCAAAGTTACTCCTTTTTTATGCTACGAATTCGTCAAGCAACGGATCTGAAGATAAGTACGCTGATGAATTCAGGTGTAGGTCTGCTCTGCTCTACTACAAAAGACACTACAGGATACGACCAATGCCTATGTGGATTATAAAGTCACAAACATAAAAATAAGTACAATTAATGTCACCATTTAATAATAAAGACATTAATGATAAAACAGTAAAAAAAGAAACAAATTAAGAAAAATAAATTCCCCATGAAACACATTTATTAGGATGTTATTAATGTCTACTTAACATAAAAAAAAAACATTTTCACAGTTGCTCCTGATTACAAACACATTTTATTGCATGTATATGAGACTGTCATCACTACTGATCAGGACTTAGACTAGCCCTGTAGTTGGAACAAGAGATACTACAAAAAAACAAGTAACTGAGGGATGCCCAGAGCTTGATTGAGACATGGTTGCATGCGGTCGAGTTTGGCACGGCCTCAATGTAAATTGACTAGGGCCAACGCCCCTTCCCTGCCTCGTTCACTCCCCAAAATCTTAGGCTTTAGGAAGTGCCCTTTGTGATCCAAGACGAAGCAGACAGGGCTGCGTTTACTGGTGTATGGGCCGGTTGTGTGATTTTGCTTTTGATATGCTCAAAATGGGCGGATGAGCATGTCTGTTTTAGACATGTGGAATCATTGAGCACCCACCAAACCATGGCGTGTGCCCCCCAGCAAGATAGGCTTAGGGGCAAATGGCATGGTCAACGCATTGAGTGACAAGTGCTCCATCTCGCAAATTGGCTAAAAGAAACAAGCCACACTTATAATCAGCTGCAAATTATAGGATGTTTTGACTGCCAGAGCTTCATTTAAGGACTATTGAGAAATGCAATCGAACGATGACCTTACCTGATCATCATTCAACTTAGCCAATTGTGTCCCGTAGAATTCAGGTTTTCATGGATGACCCATTGAACATAGGTCTGGTCTCTTGACGCTTAGGTCAAACAGCTGGATCTCCCTGTTTATGGGCCCCTTAACATATATGCTTTCCCCTTATACTACACCTTAGTCTTGATTCACTTGTGACCATTAATGTACCCAAGTACGAATTATTATGTACCAGGTCACGGACCATTCTTACTTGGGTTATGACCTCCACCTCCCTCTTATTATATGTTCCTGACCTCTGTCACCCATTATAGTCCCCATAACAATCCTATTGCTGGAAGCTCTGGAGCTGACGTGTTTTTGCCTCTTGTTTGTCATTTCTACAAATCTTGCACAGCAGTCAGGTCTCACTTGGTGATATCAATTGCTCTGTTCATTCAATTAGCCAGCCTGAGGCAACCTAAGCAATAGACAACACTATCAACAAATTAGTGATTATAGAGTAAACTATCTTTCACAGCACAATGAAAAGTGACAAGAGAATGAGGGAAAGCTGAGGAGATCACTTCTGTTTTGCAAGGATCTTTAATCCGACAAGAAGGCAGTAAAAATGTAGACTTCTGTGTGAAGTCATACCTGCACAAAAAGGATAACTATACATAGTATCTAAGCATATTTTAAAATAAAGAATTTATTTCAATTGAAAGCTCATTTGACTCTCTACATTCCCACCGTGACTTTCTGCAGTGCTACTTTTTCTTATCTTAATCCATTAATGCCAGGCCAAAGCCTTTTTACAGGTGAAGGACTTGGAAACGACGTCTAGGAATCGTGGCTGCTCGCTGTGATACATATTTGTTTTCTTTTTCAATTTGTTTCCCGGGAGGTCCAGGGGCAGGTGGGTGTGTGGGGGCAGGGCTCAGAGAATCACATCGGTAAGCCCCGCCTCCTATGCGATCATCACTATTTTGCCCTATAGGAGCAGGGGGCCGGGCCACGAGGACGCGTTAATCCCGTCACTAAGCCCTGCCCCCTCCATTTAACTTAACAAACTGGCTGGATATGGGAGGTTGCCCTGCTCTCCAGGGAGCCCGAGAGGATTCCCAGAAATTCGGAAGTCTCCCGGACATTCCAGAAGAATAGACAACTATGCTGTAATGTGTGATTATGCACCTGTAGTTGGGCTATCACTGACATCCCGGGACTCTAGAGAGATGGTTAGAAACCATTACAAACCATTCAATAGAACGCTGCGCAGTGTATACTGGATACAGTTCTTTCACATCCTGCATTATCCTGGTGATCACATGATCGCAGCCCGAACAGAAGGCAGAGATACTGACTAGCTCGTAGCATAAAATAAATAAAAACTTCACTGTTTAAGCACTAACTAAATTCTATTCTGACTTACTTGGGGACACTAATAAAATAATAAAAGTGAAAATTAAATAGAACTTAAAAGAAAGGAAACAAACAAAAACACAGTCATCATCATCATCCTTATGTATATGGCGCAACAGAAACTACATCAACAAAAAATAAGCAGAAAGGGACAAGAGAAACAAAAGAATCAGTATAAAAACAATACAAAAGACTATGGAGGAAGCAACTACAAAAGAAGACACAACTAGAACAAAGGAAACATTACAAAGAGGATGCGGAGACAGAGGTAGAGAGGGCCAAACGTGTATGAGTTAACATTAAGAGGATTAGAGTAGTAGACGTAAATGATAGGAGTGGAGTGAAAGGGGCAGGTGGAGGAAGGAATTTTGTTAGGATGGGGCTGAGTTGGCAAGTGTGACAAGGTGAGTTTTGAGGAAGCATTTGAAACATTTAAGGTTGAGGACGAGTCTGATTGGGCGGGACAGAGAGTTCCAAATATGGGGAAAACCACGGGCAAAGTCCTGAAGGAGTGAGTATGAGGTGGTGATCGGTGATGAGAGGCGAATATTAGTGACAGAACATAGTGGGCGAGTAGAGGAGTATTTCTTGACAAGGTTGGAGATGCAGGAAGGGGAGGCATTAAAGATGACTTTATAGAGGGTAAGCAGCTTGAATTGCATTCTGGAGGGACTGGGGAGCCATTGGGGGGTTTTGCAGAGAGGTATAGCTTAAGAGGAACTTCAGAAGAGGAAGATTCGACGCGATGCCGCATTCAGTACAGATTTTAGGGGGACAGACATTAGTCAGACAAGCCAGAGAGGGGAAGATGGCAATAATCAAGGTGGGAGATGACAAGGGCATGGAAAATGGTCTTGGTGGCATCCAGGGAGTGGAAAGGGCAATCTTGGCAGTTTTGCCAAGATGGTGGTGACAGGAATGGGCAAGGGACTGTATATGGGGAATTGAGAGTAGAGTTGACTCCCAGGCAGCGTGGGAGGAGAGAGAGGACGCCATTGACTTTAAGGGAGATCATAGTCATGGTATGAACCTAAAACGTAGAACACAGAAATTTGTAACTACTATAAATTGCACATAATACAATTCTGGAGATATCAACATAAATGGAAGAAATGTTTGAAAAAGAGGGATAGGCTGCGCTTCCTCCAAATATATGAAGCAGCCAAATGCGAACCTGAGAGTGTGTGGGGGACCCCTAAACTCCCAACAATGTTAGATACGTATAAAAATAGTCAGGTTCTGGGCGCTTGTAAAGGAAAGATATATCAATTTAATATGGATAGGTCCACAATACGCTCCGGCCGGAACGAGACAGCTTAGATGTGTTAAACAATTAACATGCATCAATTGACACTGCCGAAAACAATGATAATGGTAAAAAACACTATAAACTCAGTGTGATTGAAAATATGGTTAGAGTGCACTTGCAAGCTACTAAAATATGAAATGACAATTGGTATGAACCGCAAAAAGGGAATGTAAGGAAATATAATGTCCAGAGTTGTAAAATAAAAATGTTGGTGATGATGAAAAATGCAAGCAAAAATGAAATTGGTAGCCGTTACTCACATGAAGCAGGGATGTCTGGCTGTCTATATGCAGACAGGCACTTAGTAGCGGTCCCAGAGTCTGTGCTGATGAGGTTAGATATAACGTTGATTTCAATGATAAAAAGCACCCAGCAGAATGCCAATTGTTAAAACAAGAATGAGGAAGAAAGTTCTTCTAGTTCCTAAAGGGAAATCCTCTCCTTGTTGAAAGAAAAAATGATCCCGCTCAAATAGCGTGTGCACGCTGCGGGATATCTTCGTGTTGAGATTAAATGTATGGATATCAAAATGCCTCCAATAATGGACAGGTACCCAGCAGAATATAGGTGGTGATGATCCAAATGTAGTCCTCCTAATCCCCAACGTAGTCTCTCTCTTTCTCATAAAGTTGAGGCTAAACAGGGGAAGCGGTAGTGCCGCTACGGATGAGCGCATACACGCTACAGGCTGGTCTCCGATGTGGATGTCTGTATATGGTAATGTAAGATGCTAGCATGCTAGTAAGTTGAATAAAACTGAGTTGAGGGACAGTCTCCAACGCGTTTCGCCCGGTGGCAATGGCCAGTGGGCTTCCTCAGGGATAGTAATGTCCAACTGGTCTTCCTAGCCAGTTTTTAAAGAGATCCGGATGTGCCAATCAGCCAAGAGGCAATGGAGTAATTAAGTAATTAGTGAATAAATCTGAGTACTGGTGATTGCACAACAATCCAACAGGCATGATGGAAAAAAACAAAAGAAAACGATAGTGCACTAGTTGCAAAACAAAAAAGAGCATGTTTGAACATATATAGAAAAATATATATAAATAGATCTGGTTGCATAAATATTAATTGGTGATGTACATGGTATATATATGAAATGAACAAAAATAAATAAAAATAAATAAAAATAAAAATAAAAATAAAAATAAAAATAAAAAAAAAAAAAAAAAAAAATTTATTTTTTTTTTATTTTTTTATTTTTTATATTTTTTTATTTTTTTATTTTTTTATTTTTTTTTTTATTTTTTTTTTTTTTTTTTTTTTTTATTTTTATTTTTTTTTTATTTTTTTTTTATTTTTATTTTTATTTTTATTTTTATTTTTATTTTTATTTTTCTTTATTTTTATTTATTTTTGTTCATTTCATATATATACCATGTACATCACCAATTAATATTTATGCAACCAGATCTATTTATATATATTTTTCTATATATGTTCAAACATGCTCTTTTTTGTTTTGCAACTAGTGCACTATCGTTTTCTTTTGTTTTTTTCCATCATGCCTGTTGGATTGTTGTGCAATCACCAGTACTCAGATTTATTCACTAATTACTTAATTACTCCATTGCCTCTTGGCTGATTGGCACATCCGGATCTCTTTAAAAACTGGCTAGGAAGACCAGTTGGACATTACTATCCCTGAGGAAGCCCACTGGCCATTGCCACCGGGCGAAACGCGTTGGAGACTGTCCCTCAACTCAGTTTTATTCAACTTACTAGCATGCTAGCATCTTACATTACCATATACAGACATCCACATCGGAGACCAGCCTGTAGCGTGTATGCGCTCATCCGTAGCGGCACTACCGCTTCCCCTGTTTAGCCTCAACTTTATGAGAAAGAGAGAGACTACGTTGGGGATTAGGAGGACTACATTTGGATCATCACCACCTATATTCTGCTGGGTACCTGTCCATTATTGGAGGCATTTTGATATCCATACATTTAATCTCAACACGAAGATATCCCGCAGCGTGCACACGCTATTTGAGCGGGATCATTTTTTCTTTCAACAAGGAGAGGATTTCCCTTTAGGAACTAGAAGAACTTTCTTCCTCATTCTTGTTTTAACAATTGGCATTCTGCTGGGTGCTTTTTATCATTGAAATCAACGTTATATCTAACCTCATCAGCACAGACTCTGGGACCGCTACTAAGTGCCTGTCTGCATATAGACAGCCAGACATCCCTGCTTCATGTGAGTAACGGCTACCAATTTCATTTTTGCTTGCATTTTTCATCATCACCAACATTTTTATTTTAC
This sequence comes from Mixophyes fleayi, assembly GCF_038048845.1. Taxonomy (NCBI): domain Eukaryota; kingdom Metazoa; phylum Chordata; class Amphibia; order Anura; family Limnodynastidae; genus Mixophyes; species Mixophyes fleayi. Next base: position 125,207,297 of record NC_134409.1, on the reverse strand, counting down.
AACTCTGGACATTATATTTCCTTACATTCCCTTTTTGCGGTTCATACCAATTGTCATTTCATATTTTAGTAGCTTGCAAGTGCACTCTAACCATATTTTCAATCACACTGAGTTTATAGTGTTTTTTACCATTATCATTGTTTTCGGCAGTGTCAATTGATGCATGTTAATTGTTTAACACATCTAAGCTGTCTCGTTCCGGCCGGAGCGTATTGTGGACCTATCCATATTAAATTGATATATCTTTCCTTTACAAGCGCCCAGAACCTGACTATTTTTATACATAAATGGAAGAAATAGTTGAACACATAAAAGGACATATTTATTGGAGTATAATAATGGCAAAGTGTATTTATTTATTATTTTAATCTAATTTAAATGTTATAAGCCTTATAAAATTCTGTTGCATCTGGTCAAAAAGTCATAGAAGATTGCATATCGTCTTACACTGTCTTGAACTATGATACCCAGCAGTATACTATGATGTCCTGTATCTTTGTACCTCATCATTTTTCTACATGATGATAATACATTATTAATTCATATAAGGATTTACGGTTTCCTGAGAGTGCCCATTTACGGTGACCAGTGCAGTTATTAGTGCTATATCCGTAATGTAAGTGGCACTTTTGCAAACGTCTTGCAGAGACTGCAGATGATTCTTGTATGTTTAAAATGTAACGTGTGTATTTGCAGCCTAGATTCTTTGCCTTGTCTTTTAAGATATTATGAATTCTCCCGAGGTTGCCCTACAGGTGAGTAACACGTGTTATGTCACACGCCACAGGACATTTTTAGCACCTGACAAGCTCGTAGGAAGATGTGCGAAAGGTTAGCTTGGCATTTGACAAAAAGAAGAGGAAAGATTTTCAGGATGGCAAAGGTATTTTATAACCCCACAAAGCATGAAAAATAGCTAGTTGCTCAATGGGTAAACTTAAAGGAACCCCAGAAACTTCTGTGATAATTACTAAGGAGGTAATTTATTTTGCAAAATAAAAAGTGGAAGCTCAGAGTTAAAGCCATTTCTCCCTCTTTTTTTGATGTCGCTCTGCTATAAAATGAAATGTCAGACCTTATCTCTCTGACATGGCATTTTACTAAGAGAGACTAATAGGTTTTTCGCTGAGATCTAGTGGCAATCCGCTGTATCACAGTTTAGTGAGAGGATGTTGAATTTCTTAGTTTGACCCTGGCTTAATCTTAATTACTGCTTTATTGCTTGTGACCTAGGCTATTGTATGAACACCGTCAGTGGCGGAAGTGGGGGTGTATATGGTGTTATGCCATACCGCCGCCTCTCCTACTGCCTTCATTGTAAAACTATCATATTCAGTTCATTTCCATTCTCATTACATTTTCCATACCACCACTTCTAAATTTCCACTTTGACCACTGAACACAGCACATTTTGGTGGGGATTACATTATCCAGAATCACTACCTGAACCTATCACTTTCTGGGCTGCTGTGCTAATCTAATGAATCTATCTTCAAGCCATTGCTTCTAGCTCCTGCTAGTGAAATAGTGGTATGGACTGTGTTCAGCACGGTGGCTCAGTGGTTATCACTTCTGTCTCACAGCACTGGGGTCATAAGTTTGATTCCTGACCATGGCCTTATCTGTGTGAAGTTTGTATGTTCTCCACGTGTTTGCGCTGGTTTGCTCTGGGTGCTCTGGTTTCTTCCCACATGCCACAAACATACTAGTTGGTTAATTGGCTGCTATTCAAATTGACCTTAGTCTCTCTCAATGTGTGTATGTTAGTGAATTTAGACTGTAAGCTCCAATGGGACAGGGACTGATGTGAGTGAGTTCTCTGTACAGCGCTGCGGAATTTGTGGCGCTATATAAATAGCTGATGATGACAGCAGTCTATGGCAAGCCTGGACAACCCGTGGCTCTCCAGATGTTGTGAAACTACATGTCCCAGCATGCTCTGCCAGCCTAGAGACAGTCACAACTCCTGCTAAATCTAGTAGAATGCTGTTTATACACATGCTCTTGACCAGTATTACAATGTGACTTTGTCTATCTACCTTTAAGTAATGTTTTGAGAGCCCAACATCATTTCACTTTTTCGCTGTTGCAAGAATTGAACATAATCTAATTACAGTTTATTTCAGTACTTCCTCCCACACATGGTCACAGAATTAAAGTGCAATGTCTCTTAACTGGTAAATACCAGCCTGACTTTGTTTATGTGATGCAAAACAGCAGAGAGGGGGGAAATCATATTGTTACAATGAAATGTTTTATGCTGCTTCTCAATGATAAATCACAGGGAACCTCTTCCAAGAATTTGTTCTACCAGGGAAGTGTTTCCCAATGTAAGTCAGTTACAATGTACTGGCACATAGCAATGATGGATCGTCTCCTTTGTGCTATTGGGCTTGCTTCTAATGTCTCTACCTACAAAATACACACATTTCTCACTGCACACCTGATATGGTGAAACTGTGACTATGTACACATCTCATGTACTCCAATTGTGTGCTTTAGGAGCGAAGTTTACCTATGTTCCCTGGCCAATGCCTTCTTTAAAAGCTAATTTTGCCTATTGCCCATATTTTCTAAATGTAATTCCATACCCCCCTTCTTCATTATATGAATTATGAGGGTTCCAGAAGTGGAATCCCCTTCGCACAGAGGCCAATTCCCAAGTAGACCATGGTAGACTATAGCTGACCATAGTAGACCATAGTAGACCATAGTTGACCATAGTTGACCATAGTTGACCATAGTAGACCATAGTTCACCATAGTAGACCATAGTAGACCATAGTTCACCATAGTAGAACATAGTTGAACATAGTAGAACATAGTTGACCATAGTTGACCATAGTAGAACATAGTAGAACATAGGTGACCATAGTAGACCATAGTAGAACATAGTTAACCCTGGTTTTTGCCGCATTATAATGAAGCTAACAGTTACCCCCCCCCCCCTCCCTAAGAAATTAAAAGCTAATCAAATTAGTGGCCCGATACTGCATGATAACGCTGGAAACGGTGGGTCTGACAGAGGCTTCACTTTGGCCGACTCAGGAACAAGGGTAGAATCAGTCTTTAAACATATAATAATGTTTTGCTGCTTCTTCCATCCTTAGATTTGCATTTAACAATTCTGGGTAGTTGGGTAGTTAGGTCATCATTCATGTGCCAAGTATTTTATCTGTAGTGTTTTTATTGAATTGCATTATAGAACGCGGTGTAGAATGCCCAAGCTCAGAACTAAAACAGTAGATTCACTGGGAACAAGTGACATAGGGGTTGGTGTAGAGTTGGATGTATATGCATAAAAAAGATAAAAACACAGTTAGTGTATTTCCGCCAATACTCAGTCAGATGCAATATCCAGGTCTGCACCAGTAACATATGTACCAGGTTTACATAAAATCATTTATTTAGATTGTAAGCTCTTTTGAGCAGAGCCCTCTTCCCTCCTGTTCCTACTCTTCTCATTACCTATGACCTCTCACCAGCTACACTGTGCCCCTCCTCCTTGGGCTCTCTACCCCTTGACTCCACCCCTCCATGGTCTTCACACCTCTATCATTGGCTGTGATCCTGTCAGCTCCGCCCACGCTCTTGAGCACAGATTTCAACTTGCGCTGAGTATATCCCTTGTAGGGTGATTCCGATGACCGGAAAGCCGACAACAGTTATACAGACACGAAAATACACTCTTACTTAAAAACTGACATCTCTGATGTGTGCTATAAACCCCAACAGCAGAAAACGCCGCCAGTGTGATTGACCTCACTTAAAACGATGACACTGACATTGCCGGCATTAAGAGGTCAACGCCAGGACCCGCCAGCTGGATCATGCGGGTCCTGGCGTTGACCTCTAAATGTCGACAATGTCAGTGTTGCCGTTTTAAGTGACGTCAATCACACTGGCGATGTTTTCTGTTGTCAGGGCTTATAACATGTTGTCTGTCATTTTTTAAGTAAGTGTGTATTTTGCACATGACGCAATTATACTGATCGGCATTTCCGTGTCTGTATAACTCTTGTCGGCTTTGTAGTCATCGGAATGACGACTACCACCGCCCTTGTGCCCCATTGCATGTTTAGGCTTTTTGTAGCTGTGTTGAGAGTTGTATTGCTATTTGTTGTCTGTATTGTCCTGTAATTACTTATACTGTAATAATACTAATTATAGCAATCCATAGTAGAGAGACATTAACCTTGTAATATAAATGTAATAAACATCAGCTAAGTTTGTATTCATTAATTTGGATAGCGAAATGCGCATTTGCTATTAGGTTTCCTTTTGAAACCAATAAACATAATAACCCATATAACACAGCTGTAGTTATTTTACTTTATTTAGAGGATAAATGCAACATGAACACGTTAAAACGCGCCAACGAAATGCTATAAAACATGTACTAGAGAAGGAAGCCTGGAGAGGTCAATCCACAATCATACAGTCATACTAGGGGTGACAACTGTCATCATAATCATTGTGTATTTGCACCAGCCCTTAGGCACATGCTGACAGGTCTGTCACTGCTACATGAACATGCCCTTACTGTACTTGGTCTATGTTTGCTCCTTCATTCCCTCCCCTGTTCAGCCTCTCTAGTCGTATGGAGGCGCAAGTGTGACATGATACAAACTCTGTATATACACATAAGCGTGTGATTTTTTTGGGTGTGCATGTGCCATACGAAATGGCATATTTTAAGCCAACAAAACAGTCGTACTAACTCTACATGAGCCCCATAATTGAGGCATGAGGCAAGTGCCTTGTGCCTCGTGCCTCATGGTTGTCTCTTGTTCCTACTGTATTGAAATGCTGCATTCTCAAGAATATTGCTTTAGCTAACAAAAGTACTCCATCCAGGGTGGGTAGACGACTTGTGCATTTTCACTTGCAGTTGAGTTTAAACCTTGTTTGAATAACCTCCTCTATCCACATCTGCCAAATGTGTGGCTTCATTCCTCTAACAGAAACATTACACGTTGTATGTAATAAAGTATTGCAAAGTGAACACATTCTGTAACCCACAGCAACCAATCAGGTATTAGCTTTTATTAGTCTGACTACACTCACCTGGTAAAAGGCACTAGACATGCCCCTGAGGGGTGTGACCTGCCGCAAAGTGGTGTGGCCACACCTCCAAAGTGTCATGACCACGTCCCACGTCCGACAAGGTGTCCCAAAGCGTCAAAGTTGGACAAAGCCAAAAAATTAACAAGTAAGATATAATGTAGCAGCACTTTAATTAGGCTATATCGTACTGTGACAACTATAACAGGCTTGAAATTTGAACCAAAGTCTCTTTTCTTCAAATACTAATAAAATGCATCCTACAGCATACATTTACCAGCCTCTTACAATGCAGGGCACCAGACTTCCTTAACCCAACTAAATATTAGGTATTTTTCTCCATTAAAGTAGGCACACAAAACAATTTCAGGAGAACGCTGACTGTATGCATGTTCCTACGTTCAATCAGTTCTATCTTTTATCGGTGATCTTATGCTGCATTTGCATGAACAAAGCAATAAATAAAGGAAATTGAAAAGCTGTTCTGCGCACAGATACATGCAGATCTCACCGTGGTCCTATTATCCTGTCCCTTTATAAATTCCATTGCACATCTCTCCCAGACATCTCATAACAGCTCATATATATGTACAGACAACTAATATCTAAGGCAAAGATAATGCACATAAAACAATATTTTATTCCCCTCACTTGCGTATAAAGACCGACCCTCCTGGATGCCAGGAGCTTCAGGTGTTGTTACAATGTATTTCTCTGTCTGTGTATATTATTTTCCCACCATATGGTGCATAACTAGAGAATGGCTGAATGAAGCTCAAGGCTTCACTTTGATGAATCTTCTTAAATTCTTTCCTGTTTCTTTTCCCTGCACAAACAAATTGAACGAGATGTAAATCAGACTTCCCAACTATCACCCTTTTTACAAATGCTCAATGCTTAAACTGTGGAACAATCTGTACACAACAAAGAAGCAATTAAATGTTAATGGAAAAAGTTTTGGAAAGCGCTGCGGAATTTGTGGCACCGTACACATATAAATGACGGTGATGATGATGGGGATTGAGATTATGGTGATGGTGATGATGATGTTGATTGTGATGATGATGATGATGATAGTGATGGTGGTCATTGTGATGAGTGTTATGATGGTGATGGTGATGCTGATGATGGTGACGATGGTGATGGTGGTGATGATGATGATTGTTGTGATGGTGATGGTGGTGATGGTGACGATGGTGATGGTGGTGATGATGATGATTGTTATGATGGTGATGGTGGTGATCGTGATGATCGTGATGGTGATGGTGGTGATGGTGATGGTGGGGATCGTGATGATGGTGGTGTTGATAATGGTGATGATGGTGATAATGGTGGTGATGGTGGTGTTGATAATGGTGATGATGGTGATAATTATGGTGATGATGATGGTGATGATTGTTATGGTGGTGATGGTGATGGTGGTTGTGATGGTGGTGATGATGATGGTGATGATGGGGGTGCTGGTAATGGTGGTGGTGATGATGATGTGATGGTGATGGTGATGGTGGTGATTGAGGTAATGATGATGGTGGAGATGGTGATGGTGATGGTGGTGATGATGATGTGATGGTGATGGTGATGGTGATGCTGGTGATGGAGGTAATGGTGATGCTGGTGATGGAGGTGATGATGTGATGGTGATGATGGTGATGGTGGTGATGGTGATGCTGGTGATGCAGGTGATGATGATGTGATGGTGGTGATTGAGGTAATGATGATGGTGGTGATGGTGGTGATGATGTGATGGTGATGGTGATGGTGGTGATGGTGATGGAGGTGATGATGTGATGGTGGTGGTGGTGGTGATGGTGATGGAGGTGATGATGTGATGGTGATGGTGATGGTGATGCTGGTGATGGAGGTGATGATGTGATGGTGATGGTGATGCTGGTGATGGTGATGATGGTGATGGTGGTGATGGTGATGCTGGTGATGATGATGTGATGGTGGTGATTGGGGTAATGATGATGATGGTGGTGATGGTGGTGATGATGTGATGGTGATGGTGATGATGGTGGTGATGGTGATGGAGGTGATGGTGATGGTGGTGGTGATGGTGATGATGTGATGGTGATGGTGGTGATGGAGGTGATGGTGTGATGGTGGTGATGGTGGTGATGATGGTGGTGATGGTGATGGAGGTGATGATGTGATGGTGGTGATGGTGGTGATGGTGATGGAGGTGATGATGTGATGGTGATGGTGGTGATGATGATGTGATGGTGATGGTGATGGTGATGCTGGTGATGGAGGTGATGATGTGATGGTGATGGTGATGCTGGTGATGGAGGTGATGATGTGATGGTGATGGTGATGGTGATGCTGGTGATGGTGATGATGGTGATGGTGGTGATGGTGATGCTGGTGATGGAGGTGATGATGTGATGGTGATGGTGATGCTGGTGATGGTGATGATGGTGATGGTGATGCTGGTGATGCAGGTGATGATGATGTGATGGTGGTGATTGAGGTAATGATGATGGTGGTGATGGTGGTGATGGTGGTGATGATGTGATGGTGATGGTGATGGTGGTGATGGTGGTGATGGTGATGGTGGTGGTGGTGGTGGTGGTGGTGGTGATGATGTGATGGTGATGGTGGTGATGGTGATGGAGGTGATGATGTGAGGGTGGTGATGGTGATGGAGGTGATGATGTGATGGTGGTGATGGTGATGGAGGTGATGATGTGATGGTGATGGTGGTGATGATGGTGATGGTGATGCTGGTGATGGAGGTGATGATGTGATGGTGATGGTGATGCTGGTGATGGAGGTGATGATGTGATGGTGATGGTGATGCTGGTGATGGAGGTGATGATGTGATGGTGATGGTGATGCTGGTGATGGTGATGATGGTGATGGTGGTGATGGTGATGCTGGTGATGCAGGTGATTATGATGTGATGGTGGTGATTGAGGTAATGATGATGGTGGTGATGGTGGTGATGATGTGATGGTGATGGAGGTGATGGTGGTGGTGGTGATGATGTGATGGTGATGGTGATGGTGGTGATGGTGATGGAGGTGATGATGTGATGGTGGTGATGGTGGTGATGATGGTGGTGATGGTGATGGAGGTGATGATGTGATGGTGGTGATGATGGTGGTGATGGTGATGGAGGTGATGATGTGATGGTGGTGGTGGTGGTGATGATGTGATGGTGATGGAGGTGATGGTGATGGTGGTGATGGTGATGGTGATGGAGGTGATGGAGGTGATGATGTGATGGTGGTGATGATGGTGATGATGTGATGGTGGTGATGATGGTGGTGATGATGTGATGGTGATGGTGATGGTGGTGGTGGTGGTGGTGGTGGTGGTGATGGTGGTGATGGTGATGGAGGTGATGGAGGTGATGATGTGATGGTGGTGATGATGGTGATGATGTGATGGTGGTGATGATGGTGGTGATGGTGATGGAGGTGATGATGTGATGGTGGTGATGGAGGTGATGGTGATGGTGATGGTGGTGGTGGTGGTGGTGGTGGTGATGATAATGATGATGAGTAATTTATTTTATTTCCCTGCTCGAACTGTTTGTTAACAGTTTCTCCACCTTCAAGTTATGCTGGTATATGATTCCCTGCAATGTTTACTAAATATATGGTATTTTTGTTTTCTGTCTGGCTTCCTTCTGTGCTATTAAGTCATGTGTATGTATCATCTGGGATAATTTGTAGTTCTGGGATATGACTAGCTCTATGCTATGTAGGCAACTGGGTCTACTGCAGAGAGCAACAGCAAAGCCATATCCAAAGGTACAAAAATAAATCAATATGATTATATAGCAACAAGGTTGAAAAGCACAGGATGATACTACAAAGATAAAGCCATGCATTTAGCAAATGCTGAAGAGTTCAAGCCAATAACTTAATTCAATCTAAGGTAGAACAGCTTTATAGCTAATGTTTTCTCATATAGTTATGTATAAGGTACAGGTGGAGTATTTCTTTACTGTTAGACATCACAGGAACACAGCTGACCCTTATTAATTTCAATTGAAAACAGATTATCATTAACTCTGTGTTAAATGCTTAGTAAGGATAGTTGGATATGTGAATAAAGACAACTTCATATGTAAATTGTTTTTATTTATCCATTGTATGTGTTGCTTGACTGCATGTGATAAAGAATCATATTAGTTTATGTTTTATGTTGGAAATTTATGGTGTAAATTAGTTTAAGGGTTTTAATGAGCCATCTTTTGGTATGTGAGCTAACGTGCTAAAGAGAGTAGCTTTCATAGGAAGAAACATAGCTCTGAAAAACAATTAGATATTAAAAACAAAATAGATGTATCTCAAGTGTATTTTGAGCTAGGCCAATAACCTAGGACTGACCATAGTCCCCTAACGGTCTGTGGTGCTGGCTCAGCTTATAGCAGATTGCCAAGACTCAGATTCGGTGATGGTGTAGGTCAGTGTTGGATAACCTGTGACACTCCAGGTGTTGTGAAACTACAAGTCCCAGCATACCCTTCCAGCAATAAGCTGCTATATATTGGCAAAGCATGCTGGGACTTGTAGTTTAACAACACCTAGAGTGTCACAGGTTAGCCAACACTGGTGTAGGTTAGGCCTTAGAACAAATAAGGTAACTGATTTCATTGAAATATTTCAAATTCCCCTTGTTAATCACAAGGGCTTAGCAGAAAGTGAATGGAAACGTGTCATTTTGACAGCTTGTCTATTTGTTACGTTTACCACTGAAAGGTTAACTGATCACTCCTGTACTACCCCTTTCAATAACATAAACAATTCAGTTTTTCAACTAAAGTACTGCTCAGTTTAGCTCAGTTTAGCCACACTTATTGAATTATTTCTGAGGATGAAGGGACATTGGGATTTCCTTAATAACAGGTGGCAATTATGTGTGAGTTCATGTGTTTATTATGTTTTTTGAAGTATGCCATTCCCAAGTGCAACTTAGAGGACCAAAATGGATTCCATTTAAAGTATTCGTCATGACCTAAACAGTGCTAGTGCTGAAGCACTTTTGTGGAACGGGAATGGCTTTGTGCCACCTGGCTCTGCAAGGATTGTCTGAAAAATGTTCTCACTCCATATCTCTAATTTCAAAACTCTCGCTCCACAAAATGTATTCTGGTTTCTGTACCGCTCTGCAAAACAAGGCACATTGCTGTGACTACTCTTGTATTTTTATCAAAATGGGTCTATACTTCTCACAACTTCCTCTTCTACCCACCTCCCTCCTCAGCCTGCCTCCCTCCTCTACCTAAACTTCTTTTTCTCAGCAAGTGCCATTATCTTGCTCAATGATAACAGCTATACAGCTACTTTTGTGCTTCATAAAGTACTTCCACTGTATATAGGTTAAATTAAATTACATTCTGTGTTGCCCATAGCAACCAATAAGATTTTAGCTATCATTTCCTAGAGTGTACTGGATGTACTGATGTACTGATAGCTTGAATCTGATTGGTTGCTATGAGAAACACCTCCTATTTTTCTTTTTAGAAGCTTTAGTCAATCTACCCCAAAGTGTTCTGCCATTTGCCTTGATAAACTTGATTTGTACATCAATACCCAGTCACATAATTGCATTTGTCCCCTTCTAAGACATTTTAACTTTAACTCACAGGGAAGTTAAACAAATTCCAGGCTTGACCAGATTCATTTGACAAAATGGCTGCCTTCGTTGGGCGATTGGCTAATATTGGTTCAGTCCACAAAATGGCTGCCACCACTGTTTGTTGTGTTGGGTACACTTTAGAAACAGGGAAAAAAAGTGCAACTTTACCTCAAATATCTTCGGTTGTGACATGCTACTGAAATGTTTATATATATGTTTATGAACGTTAGCAGTAACTCTTTCACATACGGCAACTTGTGTGTTAGATATAGAGGTCCTTTAAAGCGGTGACATTGTATTTTGAACAATTTTATTTTAAAACTAACAATCAAAATAGCAAAACCAATGAAATACATATTTGTGCTTTCTTTCCAGAACCTGCTGTCCATTTTGTGACTTTTTACATCTAAATTTATGGCAAGATTGTGATGGCATAATGGATTGATAAATTGCTATGAAATGATGCTGCATCTTAAAACTGGCATTATAGTTTATGAATGTAGTAAACTGCAAAAAAATCTTATGCATTCCTTACAGAGGAGAGCTGACGGGATCTGTCTCAGTCTAACAAATCAAAGGAAGGTGCCATTTGGCTGAAGCGTTCAGTAGTTTCACAGATCAGAATTTGGAATTCCAGTGACTGTAACATTCTCCCTGAAATTAATTAATATATTTTTGTTTCTTATTGGTGGAGCATAAGAGCTAATCATTTAATTACAGACATGTTTTTGAAGTGCTTGCAACTGTTGGTTTTATAATTGCAATCTAAATTTTATTGGAGGAAATTTGATTATGTTTAAGTGTTTTCTGTTAGGAAAAAAAAAAAATACAAGCCATCATATTTACATATTCTATTTTGGTTTGATTTTTTTTTTTAGATTCTGTGTGATTAACTCTTGCATATCTGTGTACAAATGCATGTGATTGCCTGACATTGCACCTACTTTTATGGATCTGTGACTATAATGCCATTGGCTGCAAATAAATGTCAGTTTTAAAGAAGGCTCAGGAAAACAGACTGTATGGATGAGCACTAAACATAACTGTCAGATCAGGTGATCTGCGCAAACCAATATAATGCAAATAGCTGTCTGATATTAAAACTGAAAGTCGAGTGATTTGGCATTAGAGGTCTTCCCATTGGCTCGAGCACCTATTGTTTTTTCCAATTGGCCAAGATGTCAGTATTTTATTCCAAAAGGGCACTGGACGTGCATAAAAAAAATTGCTTAATCATAAATATATGACCAGCGCTACATAATTGGAGCCTGTAGGCTCTAAGCGTTTGGCCTCCTAAACCCCCTCCCCTCTAATGATAGTTTACTACTTTCTTGGAATGTATGTGAAGCTACTGAATTAGCGGGAGACCCCCCCCGGACTTCAGAGAGAGCAGGAAATTCTCCCTGGCGTCCTAACCAGCCAGACGGTGGGCAGGGCCCTCATGCAAATCACTTAATCAAGCCCCACCCACCCCAGTGTACAGCTACTGGTAGGGGATTGATGACAAGATTGTGTTACTTATTACAGCTGTGCCACTCAGCGTGCAATGAGGTGTCCGGGGCTTGATGATGTCATTGCCCCACCCACTTTTTGTTGTGAACTGCGCATTTAAGCCATGCCCACCTAGTCTTTCCTGCCTTGACTTCTGGATCTTCCAGAAGCAAGGCAGGAAAGGTAGGTAAGTATGGCTATAAAAGTCACGTATCTTTTGCACAGAACAATATGTAGTTTGCCTACACAATCCCATACTTGCCTACTCTCCCAGAATGTCCGGCAGACTCCTGAAATCTGGGTTAGTCTCCCGGACTTCCGGGAGAATTTAGGGATCCTCCTGCATCTGACCACTTCCTAGGGGAGTTGACGGGAATCGGAGCCTCTAAGACGCGATTCTCTGCGAATTGCGTCATCTTGGAACGCCCTCATGATAAAATGACAATTTTGCGTCATTACATCGCGGTGGGTGTGGTCAAATGAAGCACTTCGCTGAGCCCCGCCCCAACACACTCACCTCTCCCCCTGATCTCCCAACATTGAAAACTTGGCAAGTATGCACAATCCATAGTCTACTCAAATAAAGTTTCCTTCTGAAAAAAGCCTCCAGACACCCTATTAGTTTAACATTTCCTAACCAGCATCTGCACAGAGGATCCTCAACAAAAAAAGTCGCATTGGGGCTTCTACCCGTGTTGGCACATAGCTGTCATAAAGGAAATTATTGCGTTATAATCATATTTTTCCATGAATTGTCCTTGTTTTTTGTTTATTTTTCCTATGCTATTATTATCGTGTTTTATTTACAAGGCACTAACATTTATAGCAGCAATGTGCATTAGAAAGAGAAAACAAACAGAATTACTTTAATACAATCATATACAATGAAAAGGAAAGGTGAAAGGTCACAAATCTATATTCCCTGCACATGTATAATATATAAGTTCAGGGGCTGGAATACAGAACTTTAGGTGGTGAATTACTAAAGGCTTATGTATTTTATGTTGGCATAGTGATACAGTTGTTGTAATTGTGCTTAGCTGTGCGCCTGATTCTGACAGATTGCTATCTGTGTGCATCTTGTATGTTCATAAGCAGATTCGCGTTAGCGCCTGTTGCAGTGTCGTTTGAGTGATGTCTTTGTTCTTTGTTTTTCTTTTACTGACTTGATTAAGTATGAAAACCACGTGCCCCCATTTTTATCAATATGAAATAGCTTACTGCTGCTTACATGCATCATATTACCATTTCTCTTAAATGCTATGGTTATTTTCATGGTATCCACTTGCAATTACACGTATTGATATACCTGTATTCAGACCACAATTCTGTCTGCATCAATATCTGTGCATCAATCCCGTTTGCACTGCCAGCATGCTTATTGGGGTGTATCCTAATACTGCTTAACTTTACTTTGTGCGTAAATGTCTGTCTATATTAAATGCTTTTATACACTGCCTCACAAAGTTTTAGTCTTAATCCTGGCTGTGTCTATATGGAATATGGCCACTAGGTGGCCATGTGCCACAGTGGGATCTGTCTCCAAACCTCTTGGAGCCAAATTTGGTTTGGAGGTGGTGCCAGGCCCTGGTGACAAAGCCCAGGAGGTATGTTTAGGCAGGAGATCTAACGATTAGATCCCCTCGCCCAGACTAAATGGCTACTCGATGTAAAATCTCCAGACTGACCGGGGGAGTGTGGGGAAAGCACGGTGGCTAAGTGGTTGGCACTTCTGCCTCACAGAACTGGGGTCATGAGTTCAGTTCCCAACCATGTCCTTATCTGTGTGGAGTTTGTATGTTCTCCCCGCATTTGTATGAATTTTCCCCCGGGTGCTCCGGTTTCCGCCCACAATCCAAAAAAACATACTAGTAGGTTAATTGTCTGCTATCAAAATTGACCATAGTCTTTCTCTCTGTCTGTGTGTGTGTATTAGGGAATTTAGACTGTAAGCTCCAATGGGGCAGGGACTGATGTGAGTGAGTTCTCTGTACAGCGCTGCGGAATCAGTGGTGCTATATAAATAAATGGTGGTGATGATGATGATGATTATTTTTTTCTCTTGTTAGAGGACTACCCAGATTCAGACTGGGTGAACAATAGTATACAAGGAGAGCTCATAAAACATTGTCTCAATTATAGGCTGCATTCTGGAAATATCTCAGTCAATAACATGATTAATTATGAGCTAATTCAATTTAATTCACAGGATGTGTTATGATATAAGGGTATTTTTAGTAAAACAATAAATATTTTATTGCTTTAGTTTAAATACAAAAAAAGTTGTTTAAAATGACAGTTTAAGGCTATACAATGCTGTTAAAAATATGAATTTATTTTTATGTTTTAAATCATAAGAAACATTTTAAAAGACAATTTTTACATAAAGAACGATTTAAAGCCTAATTTAAAAATCGGAGCTGGTAGAGGCGAATACAGTAGAGCAATTTAAATATGCTTGGGATAGACATAATGATATCCTTACAAAGAACTAAGGATCAAATAGGGTTTGAGGTTACCATAGGTTAAAAAATGGGCAGACTAGATGGGCCAAGCGGTTCTTATCTGACGTCATCTTCTATGTTTCTATGTTGAACTTTGCTAAGCCAATTTTCTCAACTCCAAAACATAAACTACCTAAACCGATATATATTAATATTTCCTGGTTACATGTATATCCTTTTATACTTCTTACTACAAAGCGTTATTCTCCCAATCATATAGTGGCTTCAATTATGTATTCTCTCTTATAGCTCAAGTTGACTCATAATCGTAACACTTCATAGAGCAACTTTTAACACTCATTCAAATGTTCCTGCTTTGAAGTGGCTTAATTGTTTAGAAAGTTAAGTAATATAATGTAACTGACAAAACACCTACACGCAGTGGTCCTCATTTACAAAGTGTTAAATGGCTGAGGTGCAAGGCAAAGTTCTCTTTTGGTGGTCCCGTGGACCTCAATTTGTGCAGCTTTACCTAGATTTCTGCCAAATCAGTGCTAAGACAGTGGGCAAGACCTATCGCTTGATGGGCTGCATTCTTATGAAGACGAAGTGTCTTCCTCGAATGTGAGTAGGCAACAGTTCCACTTTCAACTTGTGCTGCCACCTGCATAAAAGATTTTACTAAGGTGCCCATCCCCCCCCCCCCTAAATGGAAGGATGGCAGATGCAGACTTTTTTTCTGTAATGCAGAACCAACAAATCATCACCATCATCACCATTTATATATATATAGCACCACTAATTCCGCAGCGCCGTACAGAGAACTCACTCACATCAGTCCCTGCCCCATTGGGGCTTACAGTCTAAATTCCCTAACACACACACACAGACAGACTAGGGTCAATTTGATAGCAGCCAATTAACCTACCAGTATGTTTTTGGAATGTAGGAGGAAACCGGAGCACCCGGAAGAAACCCACGCAAACACGGGGAGAACATACAAACTCCACACAGATAAGGCCATGGTCAGGAATTGAACTCATGACCCCAGTGTGGTGAGGCAGAAGAGCTAACCACTGAGCCACCGTGCTGCCCAATCAATTAAGTTCTCCTTGTTATGACAACAGGTGTGAGCAGGAGGACCAATCACACGCTGCATTCCTTTTATTGAGAATCGTGACTGGTCCCCCGCCCACAGATTTCGGCCAGGCCTGTAAGAGTAGTAAAACCTTCTCCATAGCTTTTAGTGTAGCTTTAAGGATAACGATGTTATTTACTATTTTTACATAAAGTCCTGTAACTCAGTTTCTCTCAAAATACTTTTAAGGACTGAACCTCAATAGAGCGCCTCTAAAATACTAAACAAGCTGGAGTCTGTAGTGAGTAACATTTCTATTTCCCCAGCTCCATTTTCATGCACAATTAAGTCGAAGTAATGAAAGAGCCTTCATAGTTAGATACGTTAAACTTAGCGCCATACTTTGTGCTTAGATTAAAGGACGCTGATGTATCTTTTAAAGTATGCAGTGCTTCCAAACAGCCTCTTATTGTGTAGTCATAAAATTATATTTTGCTTAATATTCTTTCAGAGAGTTCAGCAGTAGTGTAGCCGAGTTTTCTGATCACAAACTCCTGGTATTTATTTTACACATAGGCCTAGATTTATATATTTCTATTCATCATGCTATTTTTCTTTTCTGTCCTAACATAATCTCCAGTCCCCTCCTCACTGTTTCCGGTTACATCCCTCATTGAATCATGTTCGTTTAAAATAGAGATGGGCGGGTCCGGTTCTCCGAGAACTGAACCCACCCGAACTTTGGGTATCCGAGTACCGAGCTGAGCAGCTCGGTACTCTCCCGCCCATTCCGAATCCAAATCGAGGCCGAACGTCATTGTGACGTCGTCGGATCTCGGGGCTCGGTTCTCGCGATACTTCAACTTTATAAATACATGCCTCCACAGCAATCCATCGCCATTTGACAGAGGGAGAGAGCAGGGTGTAGTCATAGGCTAATTAGAGCAGGGACAGAGAATACAATATTGTTCTTGCAATTGCTCTAACCAAAATCGCTAGTGCAGAGAGGAGGATAGAGGTTTATTATTTTTTCTTCATATTTGACACTCCCCAGCGCTTTTGGGGTGTCCCCCATAATTGTGCATAAATATTTCTGGCTGTCAAAAGTCATATCTGTCAGCAGTATCTACTAAATAATTTTTAGCACTCCTCAGTGCTTTTGGGGTGTCCTCCCTAATTGTGCATTAATATTTCTGGCTGTCAAAAGTCATATCTGTCAGCAGTATCTACTAAATAATTTTTAGCACTCCTCAGTGCTTTTGGGGTGTCCTCCCTAATTGTGCATTAATATTTCTGGCTGTCAAAAGTCATATCTGTCAGCAGTATCTACTAAATAATTTTTAGCACTCCCCAGTGGTTTGCGCTCAGAATGGATTCAAAGCAGTCCACATATGATCTGAATGAGCAACCAGGTTCTGTCACCAGTCCTGATGTTAGTGTTCCCAGTACGTCATCTGGCCAAGGCGATGTCAAACAACAGAGTGTTTTCAAATTAGTGCAAAAAACAAAAAACAAAAAAAAATTTACTGTATTGAAGCGAAAAAGAAGTGTAACTGAGCAAAAGTTAAGTGACGATAAAAAAAAAATTGCAAGCATGCCATTCTACACACACAGTGGCAAAGAGAGAATGAGGCCTTCACCTTTGGCTATTAGTGGCAGATCCCAAAAAGTTACCCAGCCTACAATTGGTGCACAACTACTGTTACGCGTCAAAGCCGAGCTGCAAGATAACAGTGAGGCATTACAGGAGAATATTTGCTCTGATTCACAAATGACAACAATCCCTATGGAGAGTCCATCCAACAGTGGGATGTCTAATCGTGAGCATTCTGCTGATGTGTGCCTTAATAGCCCGAGTGTAGCCGGTGATACCCAAATTGAGGATGCCACTTTGGAATTAGAAGAGGATGAGGGGGAGATTTGTGTAGGCGACGAGGGCGCTAATGATGATGTTGATGATTATGATGCAGACAGATACCAAATTGCCTTTCTCAATTTATATTTATATTCTAGATTATATAACGGCTGAATAGTTTTCTATTTTACTCCTAGTGGAGAGAGGATCTGATGCAGACAGATACCAAACTGCCTTTGTCCATTTCAATTTATATTGTACAGTATATAACGGCTGAATTTATTAGTATTTTATACAAGTGGAGGGGGGCCTAGAGAGACAGAAACCAAACTGGCTTTCTCCATGTCAATTAATATTGTACAGTCTATAACGGCTGGATTTTTTGGTATTTTATACAAGTGGAGGGGGGCCTTGAGAGACAGAAACCAAACTGGCTTTTTCCATTTCTTTACATATTTAACTATAAGTGTAGGGTGTAATATACATTCAAAGACGATGGCAGCATTGCCAATATGCATAGATGGAGAGGAAGACAATCTGTTTTGTGTGTAGAATAGGCCTACCAACGAAGAATTAAACAGTTTTTTTGGATGATTTATTACCTCAACAATTAGATTACTTGTCTCTAAAACAGTTGGAGCACTAAATTGGGTTAATTTAGGCCCAAAAACATGGATTTTCAAAAAAAATAGCAAAACAAAACCAAACAAAACCAAAACCAAAACCAAAACACGCAATGGCAGTTTTGCAAAACCAAAACCAAAACCAAAACACGACGGTAATCCAGATCCAAAACCGAATCCAAAACCAAAACACGGGGGTCAGTGACCATCTCTAGTTTAAAATAAAGATGTGGGAATACTGAGGTTCAAGCAGAGCCCACGGTTACATGTTTTAAATGTTA
Organism: Mixophyes fleayi; assembly: GCF_038048845.1. Lineage (NCBI taxonomy): Eukaryota > Metazoa > Chordata > Amphibia > Anura > Limnodynastidae > Mixophyes > Mixophyes fleayi. The sequence continues at coordinate 125,188,870 of NC_134409.1, read as the reverse complement.
TAATACGCTATAAACAAATGATGTATATGCAAAATAAGACCAAAAAATAATGGTGTACAAATCAAGTAGAGGATCATCTCTGCATGTCTGCCACCCTAGGCCTGAGACTAGGCCACTGATCCAGATATCCTGGCCTGTATATACTTGTTATATTTAGATTAGTGCATTGTTAAACATTGGTTATCTAAAGCTCAGCGGTAGGTAATTATACTTGATAGCTTATTTGTACACTGGAATTTAAAGTTGACATTTATGTGCTACATGAAAAAACAGTCAGTATTTAACTTATGTGCAAAACAGAAAACTAATTTGCACCCCTTGCATTGTAACATGGTTTTGTCCAGGAGACTGAAATAAGAAGTTTCTCAAGTTAAGATCCTTAATGAATCAGGTCCTTAATCTTTTGCAACCAAAAATCTTACATGTTTAGAGGTACTTTCCCCACAAAACGTTTTGTAGCTTAATTTTGTTGTATATATCTTGCTCCATCAATTTTTCCTCTTGTTTGCCGTGTTGTATGGAAACAGAGAATCAACACCATAGCACTATATCTCTGTGCCTCTCTCACAATTAGAGTCCTCTTTACCCTGCATCTCATGTTTGTGCCTTTTTTATACCTGATATGTTTTTTATGTAATTTTTTCTATTTGTGTGGGAGTAATGATTTTCTGTTTAACTTGTACATGTTGAGTTTAGACTTGTATGTTTGTATTTGGATGATTTGTATTGGCATTCACATGTTTTGTTATTATGTTTATTTGTTTTGTAGTACAGGCACCCTTCTGGTGATGTGCACACACAAACAACTTCTTTCTTTATAATTTGCTTTATTGTCAGGATGACAAAGTAATTGACAACATAAAGTTCCACACACTTTCTCATGACCCTAACGCTAAATTAAGAGAGACCAGCTTCCTAGACACCGGCCATTATCTAGCAGCGGTCACACAGGAACAATGAAAAAAGACAGGTTTAAATAGTTTGCACTCCTTTCACATTCCTAGCTTAATGGACAGGTGAGATTCCCGTCTTAGCTTTATACAGGAGTTCTCATCAAGAGCTCTGCTTGATTGCTCTCTCTGCAGACATACCCTGTCAGCATGCTGTGAGCTGTGGGAAAAAGATCCCTCTAAACCACTACAAAACATGTAAGTTTAAATCACACATATGTCCTCCACCTGCTTACTAGGTGCACTGTGTCTTTGTCACAGTTATTATGTCTGTTAGTATCCATGTTATTTGTATAATTACTGTCCCGTGCTGCTCAATTTGCGGCTCCTTACAAATAAACCATGACGATGACTATGCTCCCATCACCATACTTCATAGGATAGTGTTATTGGGCTCATGCTCAGTGTCAGCCTTGTACCAAACATAACTCCTAGCATTAAAGCCTGAATGTTCCATCTTGGTTTCATCAGACCTTAGAATCTTCCTCCACTTGGTGTGTGGGTCTCTCACTTGCTTTCTGGCAAACTCTATGCTGTTTCATGTCCATTTCTTCCTTTTGCCACCCTGCCATAGGGCACAGATTTGTGAAGTACACAGGCTATTGTTGTCTCTAGGACAGTTTCACCAATACCTGCTTTGGAAGTCTCTGATTCTAGACTCTAGGGGCTAGATTTACTAAGCTGCGGGTTTGAAAAAGTGGGGATGTTGCCTATAGCAACCAATCAGATTCTAGCTTTCATTTATTTAGTGCTTTCTACAAACTGGCAGCTAGAATCTGATTGGTTGCTATAGGCAACATCCCCACTTTTTCAAACCCGAAGCTCAGTAAATCTAGCCCTAGATCTCTTGTCAGCCTTCCTAACAAGCATCCTTCTCACACTGCTGTGAAGACAAATGTACAGTTGTATCATGTTCTCTCTATTTCAGGCTAGACAGTGCTCCAGGGGACTCTGAAGTCTTTGGGAGGGATTCAGTTCAGTGCAACGTGACAGCGGACATCACAACGATGTCCGGCTGTGCACATTTCAACCTATTACGGTAAGGAATTTACACTCATTTTTGTGCGCACCTCTATGGGGAGCGAGGAAAAATGACAGGTGTTTTTAGCCTGAACATCCCCTCGGAGTGTCTATATTGGCTGTTCTGGAGGCACATTGTGTTGAATTGAATCTCCCCATTTGAATCTTCCTATAGCCTTCTCCTGAGGATTTTCGGTAATCTTTTCTCATATTTGCTTGAACTATTCTATGATCTTCTTGATGAAGCTCTTCTTTGGAAGCATTTTAACCAACTGTGGGACCTCTCACAGACAGATGTATTTATTTTGAAGTCAATTAAAACCATTTCATTGTACACAGGTGGACACCAATCAATTTGGTGACCTCTGAAAACAACTGATGTGGCACCAGGGTTTATTTAGGTGTAACTTAACTTAGCAAAACAGGTGGATTCTTAGGTAGTCATTTATTTTATTTTTATTTGTAATTAATTGAGAAAAGCTTTAGAGTTTTCTTTATTTTATATTAAAGAATATTTTGTGCTGCTCATTGGTGAGAAATCCTGAATATAACATGTTGCGTTCCATGATGCAATAAAATATGAAAAATGCAGAAGGAGGTGAATACTTTTGTAATATATGAAGTTTTTGGACTGCTTAAAGAGTCTGTTGGTGGTAGATTTGCGCCCAGTTGTACCTAACTGCTCTACATTGCTGTTAGAGATGCTCAGGTTCGGTTTCCCGAGAACTGAACACACACGAACTTAGCAGATCCGAGTACTGAGCCGAGCCAGCTTGGTACTTCTGCGCGCCCTCGGAATTGAAAGCAAGGTAAAACGTCATTGTTACGTCGTCAGATGTCAAATCTCGCGAGCTTTTGATTCTATAAGTACCGCCCTCCACGGCGATCCAGCACCATTTCACAGAGCGACACAGAAGGGGTAGCACAGTTCTTGGCAGTCTCTAGTGCAGTTGGGCAGCGTCATAGGTAGAAAAGAGAGAGGAGGGGTAGCAGTGTTCTTCAAAGTCTACAGTGACATTCAGGAGAGCTCCATTGCTCCATTGCTAGTTGTCATTGCTGAAATACAAATAATATGTCTGGCAGGCTTGGTCTTCTAGATCTGCAGTCTTTCTTTGAAAATGTATGAAAATAATATTGTGACCTCTGAGGTGGCCAAAGTTGACTGCAAATGACTTGAAATTAGTGTTATTGAGGTTAATAATAATGTAGGGGGATAAAAAAGCAAAAATATGTAATTTTAGCAAAAAAAAATAGGGATTTTAGAAAAAATCAGGATCCAAAACTAAAACACGCAAGGGTGGTTTTGGAAAAGCTAATACCAAAACACGAAGTTAATCCAAATCCAAAACCAAAACCCACAAGGGCGGTTTTGCCAAAGCCAAAACCAACACACAAAGTTAATCCAGATCCAAAACCAAAACCAGAACATGGGGGTCAGTGAACATTTTTAATTACTATATAATTGTCACGAGCTGCGTGAACTAGCAGCCGGGCGTGTACTTTAGTTTCTGTGGTCTGTTTTTATCCTTGTGGCATAGATGTTAGAGGGTGTAGGGACATCCTCCAACACCAGAGGGAGCTCCATATGATTTAAACTGGTTCACTTATATTTTTATACATGCTTCCTGGTTATGTTATTACCTATGCTAGTTCTAGCTAGTAATTAATTAGCTGCCTCCTGAGGCTGATTGTCAGTCTATCCTCCTCTGTCCTGATTGGCTCTTAGGACTATTTAAGGCAGTGAGATCTGGGCCTCACTGCCGGTTATAGTGTCCAGTTTGCCTGTCAGCCTAACCTGCTCCTGCTCCTGCTCCTGCTCCTGCTCCTGCTCCTGCTCCTGCTCCTGCTCCTGCTCCTGCATTGTATTAGTGAATCCTGTTGGACTGATTGCCTGTGTATGACCCCTTGCCTGGATTTGGACCCTGCCTGTGTTTCTTGTGACCCCGATCTCTGGCGTGTTTACCGACCTTCTTGTTTGCTCGTGACCTTTGACCTCGGCCTGTTTACTGGATCTGCTGTCTGCTGCCAGCCCTCGACCCTTGCTTGGACTCCACTTCGCTTGCCTGGGTTCTCCCTAGTCGGTACAAACTTCACGACCCTCTGTCAGTCTGCAGCCAAGTCTGTCCCCACCACTAGGGGCTCCAGTGAACACCTGACTGGCGGAGCAGACTCCGGGTTGTGCTGTATCGGCTAGAGAGGTTCCTAACAATAATAGGATACAATTTCAATATGTGATAGACATCGTTAGTGGCATGATCTTAAATGTCTTCTACATTTGGATTTATGATAAGGGACAATTGAGCAGTGGATTATCGTTTATCACCAATTTATTTTGAATAATGGGGAATTGTGCAACCCGCCATGCATATACTACAAGGAATGCTTTAGACTGATTGAGAGGTATACCTGGAAGTGTTAAAATAAATTAAGATGCCATTTGGTCTCCCAGAAAGAAGCTACATTTTCACCATGGAAAATATGAACGCTAGGCTAATTACACTTGGTTTAAAACTTGGCTAACGCAATCACAAGACCCAGAAAGACTTTGAAACGCTGTAGTCACTAGGCATAAGAGCTTACAGTCAGGAATCATCAATAACACAGAGCCTGCAGCAGTTATAATATAAATATAACAGTGTCTTTTATTACTGAGGTTGGGATAAGAAAAATAAAACAATACATAAGTCCTTACAAAAAAATTAAATGGCATATACATTTGGCTAAATAGTATTTCCCATCTGTCATTTTATGGTGATTCCTTTCGTACGTCAGTCAAAACTGGCTGAGTCTTTGCTAATCATTTTCCTCCCTTCGTATTAGAAAATAGTAATTATTAATTTCTGAGAATTGTGCCTACGACAAATGAGTTTTTATTTTGACGCATTGGAAACAAAATCCTAATACACAGTATCTTCCTTTGTCAACTCTACTGTCACATCCTAATATCAGCCATTTCAAAGCCGGTCTAGTCAGATTGAGGTCATCTACACCCTATGAATCCTGTTGAAAATATTTGAGACATTGAAGCTTCATTGTCACATGCAGACTAAATTTCCAATTTTAGCAACCCCACTGAGGTGTCAAGCAGGAATCCTAACACAATCCCACACTTATCAATCTTTGTTTGAAATTCTGAATTGGGGAAGGTAGGTGAACTGTCACAGAAATTCTCACTGTGTTGCCTTTCTTTCAAACATAAGAGTGAATACGATAGCAGGAGTAGGGTTGGTGAATTTGTGATAATACTGGAAATAATTCTATATAACACCAAGTTGGGTTTAGTAATGTACAGTGCGCACATTTTTAGTGTTGAGTTTTTACGGAGCATTTGGGCAGAGCACCTTTTTTTGTTAACACTCGTCTACCCCTATTCGCCCTTGTGCACTCAGCCCCTGTTGTATATTTTACAGGGGTATTTGTATCATGTACAATTGTATCTTTTCAAAATACATTCGTAGTGTTTGGCGATCAACCTTTATTGACCTCAAACACATGTATGTGAAAATTGTGGTAGAAAACTTTATCTACCTTGATACATAGTATCCAGGCTCCCCTAACTAGCGTTAGGTATAACCAGGGCTGAATTAAGACAATGTAGGCCCCTGGGCTAAGGGTACTGTGAGGCCCACAGTAATTTATAAAGGCCCCCATCCCCCATGCATCCAATTCATCTCCCCACCCCCAGTGAAGACCCCCGCCACAATATATCACCTCTGTTCTTCCTATGAGTCATAGGACTAGATTTACTAAGAATCGGGTTTGGTGGTGGTTTAAAAACCACCATCCATTGCCGGTGGTTTAGTGGTCCAAACCGCCGTATTTACTATGGGGCGGTTTGTGGCTTCAATTTAAAATTAATGGTGATGTATGGCGGAATGAAAAGGCTAAACTGTTGGCTGTTTTGTCCAAAACACCGGCGGTTTGGTTAAAGCCGCCATCTAGACCGCCATCTAAAAGACAGGACAGGACAGTTTTAACACCTTTTTCAGAATGGCTGCATAGCTCAGACATGATGTTTGAACTATTTTGCCATTCAGAACATAAGAGAAAGCACCATTGACATTTAAATTATTTGGGCAATCGCTATTTATTGATAAGGGGGGTAAAATGAATTTAATATTAACTTATGAGGGGAAAAAAAAATCATTATATTAAGGGGATACAATTATTTAATTAATATATTATTCAGGCAATATGTAATGACAAATTGTGCAACATAAATAATTATATCCACCATTAACAATCAGCTAATAATATTACATATTAACATTTTCCCATATTATAATGCTATAATAGTGTTACCTTAAAAAAAATCTAAAAAAAACAAAATCCCTCATAATTTAATATTAAATTAATTTTGCCCCTTAATCAACAAATAAAGATTGCGCAAATAATTTAAATGTCAATGGTGCTTCCTCTTATGTTCCGAATGGCAAAATAATTCAAATAGCAGCAGTTTGATCAATCTCACCATTCACAACCACCTCTTTTATTTTGCCCGTTTGGATGGTGGTTTTGTAACGGATTTTGAAAACCGCAGCTTAGTAAATCCGGCTGTTTGTATGTTCATCATTGTTAAAATCGGGATGGCGGTTTGTAAAGTGGTGGTTTTGATGAACGTCAATTCTGGCCGTTTTAACGGCGGATGGGCTTTAGTAAATCTGGCGGAAAAATAGCCGAAAAGCGTCGGTTTTAGCAAACCGCCCTTTAGTAAATCTAGCCCATAATCTCACTAGACCTCCTCACTAAGCAGCGCACTGCGCAATGCGCCTGCACTGACAGCTGGGCAGCTAACAGCATCAGATTTGCTGTTAGCTGTGCCTGCCTAACTTGAATGAATGGGAGGCAATGGCCCCAACCCGATCGCCGGAATTATTAACTAACAAGCTGTGTTAGGGGCCCCCAGCACAGAAAGCCCATTACCTTAATCTGACTCTGGATATAAAATTGCCCTAATTGTTCTGGGTTTTTTCTTATTTTAGTTTACTTGTGGTTTCTTTGGGCAGATATTTTAATATGCAGTATGGAGGTATAGTACATTTTAGTCTTATTAGACCAAGCAAACAAGCAACTATTATAACAGCAATAATCCATTTTTAGATAATGCTGACTTGCTATGCGTTGTTTTAAATTTACATAAACAATGCTCATTTGTCCAAGCAGATGCAGAAGAAATATATAGCCTGAAACAATATAAATATTAATTTGTTGTTTTTTTTTATTATTATTGGAAAACCATAAGAACATTCAGTGCACAGGTAAATCGTTGTAGAAATAACATACAGTGTAAGCGGTGTAACAGAATGCTAAGAGGAAATATATAAAAATGTACTCAGCAAACTTACGAGAATTTTTCACTTATTTTTTATTGTTCTATATACTCCATAAATTAAAATAAACACTTATGATTGGTCAAGAGCAATTTAAATAAAATTATAGGTCAGCTAAAATATGACTCTTTTTAAATAAAATAATTTTTAGAAATGCACAAACTTTTACAAAGGCCAACTTGGTACAACTAAACAAAGAAAAGTAAAATGTTTATAGATGAAGCATTAAGCTAATATACATCTTTCAGTCTTTCTTTGTGTGCTGTAATATTTTAGCACCCTTCCATCATATACAGAGCAGCTTTTAGCCAATGGTCCAAAAACTAAGGTGTTTATAATAATGTTAATCACATTTAGAGGTAGATTTACAAAAACCTTCTATAAAGGAAAAGTGGAGGTGTTGCCCCTAGCAACCAATCAGATTCTAGCTAACATTTATCTAGTACATTCTAGAACATGAGAGCTAGAATCTGATTGGTTGCAACACCTCCACTCTTCCTTTTTATAGAAGTATTAGTAAATCTGCTCCTTAGACTTACTGCTGTACCAATTGTACAAACCGTTAAAGACTACTAGTCAGCCATTAAAATCTGGGATAATAAGTCTGTGGTCAGTCGAGCTACGTGACATTAAAATTTAAGTTCATAGGTACATAGGGGCTTTGCTCTGATTGGTCAAAGTGTCGGAAATCCGGTCTGTGGTTAGTAATAGTGAGACACCAGGTGATAGATTTACTAAATTGCAGGTTTAAAAAGTGGAGATGTTGCCTATAGCAACCAATCAGATTCTAGCTGTCATTTTATAGAATGCACTAAATAAATGACAGCTAGAATCTGATTGGTTGCTATAGGCAACATCTCCATTTTTCCAAACCCGCAGTTTAGTAAATATACCCCCAGGAGTGGTGCTACCTTTAACCGCAATGCGCTACATTGTAACACAGGAGTTCATTGATAAAATGTGTTAATGAACTCCATTGATACAATGTAGCTTATTATGGTTAGTGGTGAGATCCATTGTGCGTTAGTCTTACCAGCGCCACCTTTTGTACTACTTATTATCCTCAATTTATACAACACAATTTTTATCCTCAATTCATACAACACACCTAACCCTGATATTATAAATCAGGACAATGGGACAAAGCATAATTATTCCTGATAATTCGGGAAAGAATAGATGACTTCATCATAGAGCAACCTGACATAAAGACCCTATGCTTGTCTAGATGGCTCTACCTCAATTTTATCTTACAGAGTGTTTTTATACCTTCCCACGTCTATTGACATATATTGGCACAAAAAGATTAGCTTGCGTTATAATTACAATTATGTATTATGTAATTATGTAGAAAAAAACAATATGTATATAGAAAACAAAAGTTCAGCGTTCAATCTGTTTCTCACACGCTATTGACATCATAAAGAATATCAAAAGAAATACAAATACATCTATTTCTGAACCAAGGTCAGGGTGTTGCATGGCTCCCATCTGTGTTAACATTTCCATTTATTCATGTTATTCATTTAACTTCATAAACACGTAAAGAAATCCATTTTTAAATTGAACTAACTCTTATTCAATTGTCCGCGGGGTTCGAGCGCGGTAAATCTATTACCACTAATACGGTAATCTCTCACTGGATTTCAGCTCGCAGCTCCCTGAGCTGCGAGCTGAAATCCAGCGAGTAAATTACCGTATTAACGGTTTTACCACGCAGTATTACCGTAATAACGGTAATCCTGCGCGGACCACAGGATTTTCGGCAATCCCGCGGACAATTGAATATGCCCCTTAGATGTAATAACTAACCGGTACACCTTTGATTTAATTTTGACATCTGCAAATTAAATAGTCTTGAACAAATAAATGTGGAAAACTAGGAAATATGAAAAATCTAAAGATTATTGGCCAACGTGGTTTTTGGAATTGTCCATTCAAATGTAATCGCATATTGTGGATATTGCTGGGTCTGTGCATGATAGGCATGATTATTGTAATGACATGGAAATTTTCCTTCTTTATAATTTCCTGGGATATAGACCTCCAAATTTTGAATACTCCAGAGAATTCCGCTGTGGGCCGTATCTGTTTTCCCTGTGATGGTACCTGTGAATCCCGATTGGCCAGGTTGTGATGCCTGTCCAATCAGGTGAATTACTCCAGAGAGATGGACTCCATCCTCTATCTGTTTCTTCAGACTTACCTTGAAAAAGACTGCAATACACAGTGGAAACGCGTTGGGTAGGATAGTGGAGCGCTGTCCATTTACCCTACCAAGTAACATCGTAAGGAGGAATAATTTGTTCCTAGAACTGGCAGAATCCTGGCAGCAAAATTACATCTTTATACTGCTGCTAGAACTACGTCTATTTTATCTTCCTTCTGGTAGGAGAATATAAGCATGTTCCATTTTAAACTTGTGTGAATGTGACTTTTTTTTGTTTGTAATAAATTGAGTTTTAAGGAAAAACAATATTACCCTAGAGTCTCCCATTTTTAATTTTTGTTTTTATGAGTAAAAATCCATCGGGATGGACAAAATGTTCCCTATATCCTGAAAGATGCGTAGAGAAAACTTGTTGAGTGCTATCTGTTAAGAATAGTTCCAGTAATACTTGAATCATAAAGGGATCACATGTGGAATTTCACTTCACTTATGCACCTTAAGGATTGATTTGTTTTGATGTCTCACTAAAAGAGAGGTTCCAGTAAGTGTTCGTTTCACAAGGGGACGAAGGACTATATCAATACATTTTTTTTTTACAAAGGACTATTTAATTATTATTATAAATTATTAATTATTGCACTGTGTATTTTTTTTTATTTTTATGTGTTTTTGATTTATGTGGACTAACAAGGAGAAAATAGAGAAGATTGAAAATCGTATTCACACTTAAAATGAAATCAACCTACATCGTCTATTTTACTTTCCAACATTTGAGGTACAACATTATCATCATCACCATCATTTATTTATACAGCGCCACTAATTCTGCAACGCTGTACAGAGAACTCACTCACATCAGTCCCTGCCCCATTGAGGCAAATTCCCTAACACACACACAGTAGGGTCAATTTGTTAGCAGCCAAGTAACCTACCAGTATGTTTTTGGAGTGTGGGAAGAAATCGGAGCACCCCGGAGGAAACCCATGCACGTGGAGAACATACAAACTCCTCTCAGATAAGACCATGCCGGGAATTGAACTCATGACCACAGTGCTGTAAGGCAGAAATGCTAACCACTGAGCCACCGTGCTGCGCTATCTCCTAACTCATTTCTCACCATATATCAATACTATTTCTTCAGGCATCCAGGACTTGAGAATTCAACATTTGTGGGATCCGCACTTCTCACAAGCCCACAACAAAGGTATGAAACAGCCCCCTTTTTATAGCACAACTTCCCAACAAAAAGCATCAAAGTTCTATTCAGAGCAACATGTCCCAGAAATCTGACTTTCTTTAATATTTAATAAAAGTACTTTTTTTTTCTTTTATTTGACAGCCACATAGTAAATATAAATGTATTTATTTATTTAATTCAGAACTAGCACCGCGATTCAAGAATAGAAGGCCAGATATGGATCGCGTAAGTGTTAAAATTCTACATAAGGGAGAGACTGGCTGGTTTTTCACGCCGTGCTGTAATGCTCACAGAGAGAGTTATAAGTTCATGGGTGACAAAGAAGTGTGTACAATGCTTTGGGATTTGACCTTTAGATGTGAATCTTGATAGTCTGCATCCCGTTTCCAGGAATTACTACGGAGAAAATCCCTCAGTGGCGGGAAGTGTAATGGGCAACATGTACAGCTATTTATTTAGCAAATATTTGTTTTAAATGAAAAAAGAAAGGAAAGTGCAAAGAAAGCCAGGACAATACAGAGAGGGATATAGCACAAAAAAAGACATAAAAATATCACTATAACGTAAAGCCATTTTCTCTGAGTTGGGGTAGAAGCAACGGAGACAATCTGGGATCTACTATTTTTACAGGTCAATGTGTTCTATAAAAACATGTCATCAAAATCATGCCTCGTCTTTATTATAATAGTTATTTGGTAATGGAAATAAGAAAAATATTGTACATGATACTTTTCACGTGAATTGTCCACCAAGGGATGAACCCATTTAGGGGTATATTTACTAAACTGCGGGTTTGAAAAAGTAGAGATGTTGCCTACAGCAACCAATCAGATTCTAGCTGTCATTTTTTAGAATGCACTAAATAAAGGATAGCCAGAATCTGATTGGTTGCTATAGGCAACATCTGCACTTTTCCAAACCCGCAGTTTAGTAAATCCAGCCCTTAGTGCCTTTGTGATGGCGGAATTCTATGTGACTCATAACGCCATAGTCCAGTCAAATGAGAGAATATACAAGGATGTGGCTGTAAAGATGTATATATATGGCCTGATTTAGAGTTGGCCATATATCCACTGTGTTTTGTTTTACTTGCATATGTTCCCTACGTACATCCTGAGAACTGTATTATCTCTACTTTTATGCTTCCACCAGCAAAATCTTTATTGTACTTTAAACTATATCCATTTCTCTTCCACTCATGTCTCATTCTTTCTCATAAAGCAAATGGCAATACAGCAAATCTCATGAATCTTTCAAACAGCAGACCACACTATCTCTGGTACTGTATGAGGTGCTCCCACTGTCTATGGGAATTTGCTTCCACTGATGATATGTATTCCGCCATCAAACAAGGTCAGACCGAGTCATGTGTGCAAGAGATTGCTGGTTGTGATTGGTCCTCACGCTCACGCAACCACTCCCGTATTTCCACCGGGGCTGTAAGAGGGGTGGAGTCAGGGGCTGGCTGGCCAATTGTAGCCTGTGGGGGAGGGGCAAGACTCAGCTCAGCAGCCCAGGGCCCAGGGGGGGCAGATACCCCCTTGATCCCTAGACCAACCAGCCCCTAAATGGGCTAGGAGGAGAAAGAAATTGACTGCACGGAGCCTCTGGGGCTCTGGATAAGGGGAGGGACACCTTAGTAAAAGATTTTCCTAGCTGGTAGTGCAAATGTCAGAAGGAGGAAAGTTTGAACTTTCATTTGCAAAAAGGCATAAAAATGAACCAATATATCACTAAGCCTAAAATACAAGTTATTTTGTGTAAAAGAGATACCAACATTCACAAATATACATGTACAAGTTTCTATACCTAGACAGACCCTGAGGGGCTTGATGGAGAGTTGATTGCAAATTAGGCATAATTTATGCTCAAAGAGTAGAAGCATGGGGCAGACATAAGACTGGGGATTGCCAAAAGCTCCATATCAACTAAAATAAAAGTAACTTCATACAAAATTTATTACCGTTGGTATTACACTCCCTAGAGACTCAACAGTATGTTCCTAGACTCTCCTGACTGTTAGCGGGGGTCACATGGGCACTATGTTCCGCGATTGGTGGACCTTCCAGATTGTTGCTCCCCTCTGGGACTCGGTTCATGGTTTTCTGAACCCCCTTCTCGAAACTCCCGTGGCAAGGGATCCCTGGGTATTCTTGCTTTGTTACCCCCCCTCCTCCAGATCTGGACACATTTTCCAGAAAGCTGACTGTGCACATTCTGGAGGCTGCTAAAACCCTGACAGCTCTGAACTGGAAACAGTCATCCCCACCGTCTCTCTCTGCACTCAGACACCAGATCTCTCATGTTGCTGCTATGTAAAAAATGACCTACGCCCTTCACAACAGGGGGTATATTTATTAATTAGGTCTGGGCTCCTTGGCTGTTCTCCAACCGCAGACTCCTGTCTTCCTCCCTCCAGGTGCACCCGCCTCCCATGATGTCCCATGAGCGGTGAACGTTGGCCTTTCCCAGTTGCCTTCCTGCCTTTATCTCTGCCCTTCTACTTCTGTTTGGTCAGTGGATACATGTATGGTTCTATTTCATTCCATCTCATGTAAAAAAAATATATATGTTATTAGTGCTTATTATATTTTTAGGTATAGTTGTCCCAAATTCTTTCACAATACTATTTTCATTATAGGACAAACACAGACTTTTCATAACGGATTCTGCGCTTTTACAATATCAGCTCGTTTTATGTCAATCTGTTTGAAGATTTTCCAGATTCCTCTATCTGACATTACATTGTTCACTCACAAGAGAGGAGATTATTCCGTTTATCACTGCAGTGAAAAAAATGATTGCCAGCTTTGCAACATGCTGTAATTATATGGTAATTTATCTAACAATTATAATGTTGGAAGGCTGGCCCCATAACATTGCCTCACTGTTAGGAGAAATAGTTTAAAATGCAGGGTGCAAAGGACCACTAATATGATAATTGTGCGGCAATTGATCTGTTGTGGGTGAATGTCAAGCAAGACGTTCATCAAACATAATGGAGGTCATTTAGTGTTGCGCACCACACATGTGCACGCGCACGTCTGTATCAAGGTTTTTGCAAGCGTTGACTGAGTACATTCAGGGCGTGCTCACGTAAATGCTCATTTAGACGCGCATGTGTAAGCACATATGCCTTTCAGAACTTAGACTATAAGCTCTACTGGGGCATTGACTCATATCACTGATTAAACATTCTTGGTAAAGCACTGCACTTACATAATGTAATATATATATACTTGTTTGTTTTGCTTAACTAAGTCTATTTGACACTTAATTATATTTGTTTATTTTCAAACAAGTATGAAATTAAAGGGCTCAATCCGACCATTTAGGAATAATGGGGCTGAGTCATTTAGGAAAAGTTAAGCATAAAATTGAGTAAGTTTTCTTACTCAAGTTTTCTGGACAAAACCATGTTGCAATGCAAGGGGTGCAAATGAGTTTATTATTTTGCACATAAGGAAAATACTGGCTGTTTTTCCCGGTGGTAGTCACTTAAACGACTACCTAAACCCCAACACCAATTACGCCTACATGAGAACCCCGATGGAGGGCTTACCGATACTGTTTTCCCTCGATAGCTTGCTAAAGAGACTACAGAGAAATGCTGCACATCAAGAGGCCGTCCAGCCGAAATGACGTCAGTAGAAGAGCGCGACACTGGGTTATTTAAAGAGGCGGGGGTTTACCGGCGGTACAATGTTTTTTTAGAAAGCATTGTAGATTGTACACCCCTCGCCTCCTTAAATAACCCAATGTTGCGCTCTCTACTGACGTCATTTCGGCCGGATGGCCTCTTGATGCGCAGCATTTCTCTGTAGTCTCTTTCCTTAATGAATCCGTCGGGTTTGAAAAGTGGAGATGTTGCCCATAGCAACATAGCAAGCATCAGATTCTAGCTATCAATTTGTAGAATGTACTAAATAAATTGTAGCTAGAATCTGATTGGTGGTTGCTATAGACAACATCTCCACTTTTCAAACCCACCGAAAACTCGCAGATTGATACATTTACCCACTTGTTTGTTTAATGTTGTGCCCACGCCAATTGATTCTGCTCAGAGTAAAAACTGCAGCTTGGTAAGTAAAACCAATTTGGTAACTGTGAGAATCCGAAACCCTGTTGAATTTTGGACAGCTCCACAAAACTGTAAATCTAATCCAAGTCTGTGATTGATTACGAGACTCAGAAACTTTGGCTGCGTTTACAGACCAGCAGTGACTCTTTCCTAGCGCACAAATCCAGGTCACTTCCCGCCGAGAGGTGATGTATTTTTTAACACACCGCTAATTTCTACCATATTTTGTTTTAGACGACTTAGATAATTAAAGCCAGTAATCCTTCTGGATCCATACCTGTAAATATTTAAACCGTATAGTCACTTTGGTGAAACGGCAATTAGATACTGGAAAATGTTCTTCTAGCGTGTCCTTCACTTTACTGTCCTGCTGATGCATGTCATTAATACGCTGGATTATATAGCGGAAATAAAGTAGACTAATTAGAACACATTGACATAATCAAACTGTAAGCTTCTTTATACATATGCCAATGTCGCTGAATTAAAATGGCATCAACTGCGTATGTTTGGTCTCAATGCTGTTAAACAATGTAATGTGTCTCATTATTAAGTACAGAAATCAAACGGATCTCATTAATATGTCAGACTAAGATATTAGCAAATAAGTATTAGTAGCCCCCAGAGTTCTCTATTAATAAAACTCAGTTCCACTTGTTTTTCTTTCCTTGACACTTTCTTGCAGTTCACAGATGCAGCTAGCGCCTAATTTAGGCTTTGAAATAATGTGTTTAACATGCACTACGGAGAGTGAACTACATGTAAACGGATGTGAGAATAAACATAATTGTAGCCAATGAGCCCCTACATATTTATGATTTTTATGTGCGTATACATTTGCATTGTGCTGTGTTATTTTGTGTTCTTCTTGTTCCCTTGCAGTGTTCTTGACACATGTCAAGATGCTTGAAAGCTACATTCATCTTAACGGGAGTTCATTGTCCGGTTGATGGAACTTGCAGCTCTTGGCTGCTCTTCCACATAGCAATGAGCAAGTGGCAGACAGTCAATATAATCTGGGGTTGGAGGCCTGATATACTTTGGCCACCAGAGGTAGGAGGACTGCTCTATAGTTGTCACCAGAGATTGGAGATCTGCTATATACTAGCCACCAGAGATTGGAGGTCTGCTATAGACTAGCCACCAGAGATTGGAGATCTGCTATATACTAGCCACCAGAGAATGGAGGTCTGCTATATACTAGCCACCAGAGAATGGAGGTCTGCTATATACTAGCCACCAGAGATTGGAGGTTTGTTATATACTAGCCACCAGAGATTGAAGGTCTTCTATATACTAGCCACCAGAGATTGGAGGTCTGCTCTATAGTTGTCACCAGAGATTGGAGATCTGCTATATTCTAGCCACCAGAGATTGGAGGTCTGCTATAGACTAGCCACCAGAGATTGGAGGTCTGCTATAGACTAGCCACCAGAGATTGGAGGTCTGTTATATACTAGCCACCAGAGAATGGAGGTCTGCTATATACTAGTCACCAAAGAGTGGAGGTCTGTTATATACTAGCCACCATAGATTGTAGGTTTGCTATATACTAGTCACCAGAGATTGGAGGTTTACTATCTACTAGCTCCCAGAGATATGAGGTCTGCTATATACTATTCACCAGAGTTTGTAGGTCTGCTATATACTAGCCACTAGAGATTGGATGTTTACTATATACTAGCCCATAGAGATTGGAGGTCTGCTATATACTAGCCACCAGAGATTGGAGGTCTGTTATATACTAGCCACCAGAGATTGTAGGTCTGCTGTATACTAGCCACTAGAGATTGGATGTTTACTATATACTAGCCACCAGAGATTGGAGGTCTGCCATACACTAGCCACCAGAGATTGTAGGTCTGCTATATACTAGCCACCAGAGATTGTAGGTCTGCTGTATACTAGCCACTAGAGATTGGATGTTTACTATATACTAGCCACCAGAGATTGGAGGTCTGCCATACACTAGCCACCAGAGATTGTAGGTCTGCTATATACTAGTCACCAGAGATTGGATGTTTACTATATACTAGCCACCAGAGATTGGAGGTCTGCTATATACTAGCCACCAGAGATATGAGGTCTGCTGTATACTAGCAACCAGAGATTGGAGGTCTGTTATATACTAGCCACCAGAGATATGAGGTCTGCTATATACTAGCCACCAGAGATATGAGGTCTGTTGTACACTAGTCACCAGAGTTTGTAGGTCTGCTATATACTAGCCACTAGAGATTGGATGTTTTCTATATACTAGCCACCAGAGGTTGAAGGTCTGCTATATACTAGCCACCAGAGATTGGAGGTCTGTTATATACTAGCCACCAGAGATTGGAGATCTGCTATATACTAACCACCATAGATTGTAGGTCTGCTGTATACTAGGCACCAGATTTGAGGTCTATTATGGACTAGTTACCACAAATTGGGACTCTGCTGTACACAAGCGTTGAGATTGGAGCTTTCCTATACACTAGCCACCATACTAAAGGTTTGCTTTATATATTAGCCATTGTTTTGTACACTCAACACCAGATTGGGGATCTGGGGTCATGAGTTCAATTCCTGACCATGGCCTTATCTGTGTGGAGTTTGTATGTTCTCCCCATGTTTTTCGTGGGTTTCCTCCGGGTGCTCCGGTTTCCTCCCACACTCCAAAAACATACTGGTAGGTTAGTTGGTTGCTAACAAATTGACCCTAGTCTGTCTGTCTGTCTGTGTGTTCGTGTGTATGTTAGGGAATTTAGACTGTAAACCCCAATGGGGCAGGGACTGATGTGTGAGAGTTCTCTGTACAGCGCTGCGGAATCAGTGGCGCTATATAAATAAATGGTGATGATGATGATGATGATACAATTGTAGTACAGTAACGGTGTGCACACTCAAGTTGAACTCAACCCTTTGAATCTTCAGTCTAAATTCCCTAATGCATACACACGGACTACGGTTAATTCTGTCAGAAGCCAATTAACCTATTAGTATGTTTTTGTAGTGTGGGAGGAAACCCACACAAACACGGGGAGAATACACAAACTCTACACAGAAAGAACAGGGTGACCTCAATGTTATGAAAGTGTTATAATATGGCAGCGTGAAAGAATCGAGACAAACAGAGCTTCTAGTTTGAAAGAAATGTGTTGGGAAACATCTGCAGAAAAAAGAACAGTGGGTTAGAAAATCTCTCACAGGAGAGAAAATACATCAGACTATATCAGTGTAGCAGGTCGTCTTCTCAATGTGTCAGTGAGCACAACACTCAGACATCCCACAGATCTACAGCTCCGACACATCCAACACGCGCTATTAAATGCTGCCCAGTAATGCATCCAGAAATGCCAACGACATTATTAAACTATGGGAAGTGAACGTACAGATGTCTCTTTGCTGTGTGTATCTCTTTATGAAAGTGTGAGGAACAATGGAAATCATCAATAAGGCATCTGTTTATAAAACTCATTTCCTTAAATATGAGGCAACATTTTGACAGCCATAAAGTGGAAACAACAGTTGTGTTTTTATATTAAAACATCATTTAAACAGGCAATAACTAGCTAACAACGCAAAAGAACATCTGCGAAATTGTCATGCTATTTTTGGTAACATTCTCATGCTGAGAAGATTCTAAACACAAAGTTTTGTTAAGGGCAAATACTAATAGATTTATTGCATGTACACATTTCATATTTGTGTGTAGCCAGAGGCAGTTTCTCTTATGTAGGGTAAAAAGAGGGGAAAAAAAACTAGGAAACAAATAGCCCAAAACAAAATTCTGCGTGAGAGTGTAAAAATGTAGTATGTGTATTCAGTTATATGAAGTCTAGCATCACTAGTATATAGATAAACATTGTAAGAAGCATTCAAAGCCCAATGGGCTCCTAGGCAACAAACTGGTTTGGACCCCCGTCTCTTCTCTATTTGTAATCTGGGCCCCTCAGTGTCCACTGGGCCTTAGGCGGAACCATATGTTGGCCAATGGATGATCCGGCTATAAGAGCGTTCTTTGGGCACCGCCAATGTCCAGTTAAGTTGCCCGTACACGAGCAATAGCTAATTATTTCATTATAGACAGAGAGAGTAGTTTACAATGTGCAAAACGGCCAAGGTGCAAACCAAAATCAAATTGGTCCAAATATGCCTTTTGATTGACACAAGTGCACCTAGATTTCAGGCAAGAATCATAAAGAGATGTTGGCAGTGTTGGTGAAGAAGACGACGTTTACAAAGGTAGAGTAGAAGAGCTGGGGCGAGTGAAAGTGTTCCTCACTAAGTATGCACATGTCACAACGATGCACCAATTTTTGTGGAACAGTGCAAAAATGAGATTTCATTTTCTAGTGACAATATTGAAATGAGATAAAAGGGTTGATAAGGGATATTGTGCTTCTTACTGTGCGGAAGGGTGCATGGCCATTTTCACTCTACAGAGGGACTGAATTTTGCACTAGTCCCTCTTTGAGTCTAATCCTATTCTTTTAATTACATTATTTTTGCAATTTCCCATTTATGCTGCAGAGCTTGCATTTCTAGGGTCATTCTAACCAGGGGCGGATCTAGAAAACTACTGTACCCGGGGCGATTTAGGGGGAAGAGATTTTGGCCCCGCCCCTTTCTTACAGTTTAGGCTGCCGACGGCTGCACAGTATGTGCAGGTCCGTCCAGCCGTGACAGGCAGGGACAGTGTGCTGCCCGGCTGCTCTGATTGTGACAATCAGAGCAGCCGGGCAGCACACTGTCCCTGCCTGTCATGCCTGGACGGACCTGCACATACTGTGCAGCCTTCGGCAGCAAGTGTCTGCTAGGGGGGGCGATCGCCCCCTGCTGGATCCGCCACTGATTCTAACCAATGTAATTAAACGATTGATACATAAAAAGTAACAGATGTAAGGGAGACAGAATCGATGACACTCATTCTCAAACAAAGACATTGACGGAGCGAAACCAAGTAGTGTTTTAGGAGAAAAAGGGTAATTTTAATTAAAGAGATGGTTTTAAAAAGGTAGAAGATCGGGCTTTGAGGAGTCATTGATTTAAAGAAAGACAGAATCAAAACTCTTTTCTCATTGGACATAGGAACCAAAATACGTAGAGATGGTTCTAATGAAAACATAGGACTAAGCTTATTGGTGCTGACACCAGGATTCGAGCTACAGTATGCCATACAACATGACTTTTACAGTATGTTACCTGTTCCCTATTGAATTTAGGATTTTGCTGTTTTGTCTTTAGCCCTTCCCCGTTCATTAATAACTCTGTGGTGCAATTAATCCAATAATTTAATTCATGTCTCTTTCCCTAGTCTTGCCTAAGAAACCTAGCATCCCAAGTTCTGGGTTACACCACATAGAATACGATGTATACTTGTGTTCTCTGACATGGCAAAACTGAAGACTAACCCACCACAGTGTGCCCTAGGTTCTATGTTATATGTATAATTAATACAGGGAAGGATTTGATGTCATGCATTTAAAATTAAAGTCCCAGATTTAAAGCTCTCTATGGCAATATCCTTGTTCACCACCTGGGGAAGTTTAGATGTTTAAGATAATGATCCATAAATTACTACTTGGCATGATCCAACAGGGAGTACCCCATAACTATTCTATGCTAACCCACCACCATTCCTTGACATTGAATTAGGAAGGCTGTGTTGGTCGAAGCCTTGATCTGACTTCTGTTTAATTGAAACCGTTCCGAAACATAGGTCTGTATGGAGACTCCTCAATCCACTCTACTGGGGAAACGTGTTCTTTGAACCTTGACATGACAGTGACCGTCACCCTGCACATCCCCTTGAGTACATTATAATCCACCTGCAGGAAGGTCTTAATATTTGCTTTGTTTTAATTGCCAGCAAATCACAAAATATGCAAAGTATAATTACTCTTTTTAACTCGTAAATTACATTGTGTTGGTGAATCATCAATATGATCCCCAATCCTCCCTTCAGTTAAAAGGGGATGAAAAAAAAAAAAAAGATTTTACATTACACCTAGTTATAATCAGGGCCATCTTAACAACATTATGGGCCCCCGGGCAAAGCAGTGCACCGGGGCCCCTAGATATAGATATATAGATGTATACAGATACAGATATAGATATAGATATATAGAGATAGATAGATGTACTTGCTCAGTGACCCTTGTAGTTTTTTTTTGCAGGTTTTTTCTTTTGCAGGATTATTTATTCTCATTAAGAGCCATGCCTATGGGGCCCCCTTGCCCGTGGGGCCCCCGGGCAACTGCCCATCGTGCCCAATGGAAAAGATGGCCCTGGTTATAATACATTAGATTGTAAATTGCAGGTGTGAATTAGCCTTATCTGCCGACTCATTCATTTTCAGCTGTCACTTGTCTTTTGAAGATACAGATTTATGGCAAAGTGTGCAAACTTGCATGGTTATGAGACATTAAGAGAGATGTCTAAGTAGTACGATAACAGGAGTTCCTCACACATCAGCAAATTTTATTGTTAACCTGTTCAGTACCACAGGTTTGAGTAGACGTGATTACTGAGGAGCTATATTCACTATTGAGCAATATGCAAATTGAAGCAAAAATTCCAACCAAGTGAATCTTACATTTTTTTAAGGGGGGGGGGGGGGGGGAGTTGTACCATGGTTGAGTAAATACAATTTAATTTATGGATTTTATATAAGGAAAAATGAGCATAAAAGCAAAACACGTTAACAAATTCAACACCTACAAAATATGCACCAAACTTGTACCAATTACAGGAATACCAAATGTATCTACTGTATTTGATTTTGAACCTATGTGTGTGAATCATAATAAAGAAAATTATTTTTTTTTCATTATTTTATGTAACATATTATATAACTGCTTATTTTGTGCAATTTTATAGAATAGCCTTGGATGCCAAACTTAGCTCATGGTCAAATATTAGCGGCGCCGCGGAGAAGCTGCTCTGGGTCTCTTCTTCCTGCAGGGAAACAATGGCGATTATGTCACCTGGAGGCGGCATAGGACCGAACGTTCTCATAGCGGTAACTCTGTCTTTGTTCTCAGGATGCATTCAGGTATCCAGAAGGACACCAAATTGTTTTACATCTTCTGTTGTGAAAGCGTGAAAGGCACAGTATGGAAAAAAAGTTGTAAAGTATTTTTTTAAGACTGGGGTCAGATCATCTCTTTATTATCAATCTTCATCTCCTGTCCCCCTGTAGCCAATCAGATCAAAGGAATGCTCACAGCAGCACAGATATTTTAAAGAGACGAGTGTACTGATCTTGTAAGAGGCAGTGACCTTTCCACTCATGCGGGGGCAGTGTCATGATGTAAGGAGGGATATTGAGGCAGGGCTGGCGGTACGCGGTAAGTGGGGTAAGCAAGGCGGGGGGCACCATGCTGGAGAGGCGCATCCCCCGTCTGCCTTCCCTGCTGTCCACCGGCACTACCACAAAAACAAAAATCACTTGCTGCGGAGCCCGACGCCCTCCTGCTCACTGACAGTGTCGGGATTGACGTCATCACACCCCAACACTGTCAGTGAGGAGCCGCACAGAGGAGGGCACTGAAGATAAGAAGACAGAAGAGGAAGAGAAGAGGAAAAGACTATGAAGGTGAGTAAAAACAGAGGGGACAGTGTGAAAATGCAGGAGGGGGGTGATGCTGCAGGAGTGAAAAAGTGTGGGGGGGTGATGCTGCAGGGGTGAAACAGTGTGTAGGGGGGGTGGTGCCGCAGGGGTGAAACAGTGTGTGGGGGGGGTGATGCTGCAGGGGTGAAACAGTTTGTGGGGGGGCTGATGCTGCAGGGGTGAAACAATGTGGGGGGGTGATGCTGCAGGGATGAAACAGTGGTGGGGTGATGCTGGAGGGCACAGTGGGGGTGATGGAGGAGGGCACATTGGGGTGATGGAGGAGGGCACAGTCGGGGGTGATGGAGGAGGGCACAGTGGGGTGATGGAGGAGGGCACTGTGTGATGAAGGGACAAAAGTGTGTTGAAAAAGGGGGTGCAGTGTTATGAGGCGGTCACAGTGTGATGAAGGTGGTCACAGTGTGATGAAGGGGGGCATTTTTTTCTCTTCTATACATCTCATCAATTTAATTTGCTAAAAATTTAAAATTTTATTGCAAAGCATACATATTCTTCATTGAGATTATTCATAGAACAATAAATGTACGCTGTTCAATGTACTTACTTGTATTACTCTCTCTATGAAAGTTTATAATATGATTTGTATTAAAAGAAGAAAAGCATTATTGAATGAACAAATAATTTATTAAAGAGAAGGGCGAAAATGTATTTTTTGCAGGGGGGCGCCAAATATGCTAGCACCGGCCCTGTATGGAAGCAAACAGGAGCCACAGACTGAGAGATAGAAAATACAACGAACAGGGTCTCCGAAAGCCCAGGCTCCTGGGAAAATGATGTCTGAAGATTATGGGGTCAAACAGTTGTATGAAACAAAGTTCCTACAGTACATCCAACTTGTTTTTATTTGTTGTGCTACGTGCTGATACTACTACATCCTCTTCCCAATGACAAATAAGGACATTTACAAAAACTGGTGCAAATGAAAAAGGTGTTGCTGCTCATATCAACCGATCTATTATAATTCTCTTATAATGAAAACAAGGGCTTCACAAAATTATTAGGTCAACCCAGACTTAGAATCCTTAGAATAGAATTGTGGGGGAATTCAATTCAGAGAGAGGTCGCGTTGGATCCCGTGTGATGTTTGGCTGCACACACGACTGATTGTTATGGTAGAGAACTCTCCTCTTGTCTTTACTTTGCTCCTCCGGTGTCATTGCTTGAGGCTCCTATGAGACCTCGAACTGAATTGAATTCCCCTCTTAGATGGAAATGCTCAAGAGACCAAAGACTTAAGTGTATGACACTGTATATTAAAACTGACACTCACGTGATTTCATTCTCCAAAATACACTACAGAAAATACTCTGACTGATTGCTATGAGTAATACCTACTTTTTCTTTTTCATTAGTTTTTTTTGGAAATGTCCTTCCTTGAGTAGACTTATGGTTAGTATTGCCAGATGGAAAAAAAACTCTAATAACTTAATCGTGCATAGATTATAGCAACCACTGAATGTCATAACAAATGAGAGGATACGGTATAAATAATAACATATGCATTTTATTTACATGCATTTCCCTCATAAAGAGCAGGAACATATAGAGAAGGGTTAACATAAATGGACCAATTTTATATGGCTGGTGTACACCGATCAACCACAACATTAAAACCACTGGCAAGTGAAGTGAATAACATTGATTATCTCGTTACAATGGCACCTGTCAAGGGGTGGAATTTATTAGCCATCAAGTGAACAGTCAGTTCTTGAAGTTGTTGTGTTGGAAGCAGGAAAAATGGGCAAGCGTAAGGATCTGAGTGACTTTGACAAGGGCCAAATTGTGATGGCTGGGTGACTGGGTTAGTGCGGATCCATATCTGCAAGTCTTGTGGGGTGTTCCCATTATGCAGTGGTTAATACCTACCAAAAGTGGTCCAAAGAAGGACAACCGGTGAACTGGCAACAGGGCAAGGGTGCCCAAGGTTCACTGCATGAAGGCTAGTCCGTCTGTTCCAATCCCACTGAAGATCTAGTGTAGTAAGAATTGCTGAAATTTAATGCTGGCTTTGATAGAAAGGTGTCAGAACCGCATCGCAGCTTGCTGCGTATGGGGCTGTTCAGCTGCAAACCAGTCAGAGTGCCCATGCTGACCCCTGTCCACCGCCAAAAGCACCAACAATGGGCACGCGATTGCCAGAACTGGACCATGGAGCAATGGAAAAAATAAACAGACTCTTTATATATATAATATTCCAACACTGGATAAAGGGTGAAAGGGTTAACATATATCCCTGTGAATATTTAGCTCTCACCTTGAAAAGCGACAGAATTACACATCATACATCATAAGGGGGTAGTTTATACCTATCAAACCTCTCTAAATTTTGGACATATAAAAAATAAATGGAGGCCTGGATAGGTTAGAAGTTAGAGGTTATTTTAAACCTTATTTTCTACACTATTTCTTTATTTTTTTATTTTAATAAATATTTTGCTGACATTATATAGAAACTAGGATTGGTTGATGCATATTGGTTTTAATAATACTGCAATAAACTTCTTAATTCTAATAATTTTTTTGTTTAAAGTACGAGCGTGTACTACACTAAATGAACATTCTATTCCTCTATTTGTTATGAAGTCATGTGACTAGGTTTTGTTTTTGGCAAAACCTCCCCAAATACAATAAAATTAAAACATAGGATGATATATGGTGGCAAAAGGCAATCTTCATTTTATTAATCATCCTGTGCAGTGGATAAACAATTGCTGTGTTTAGTAGACCACAGATAACCCCCATTTGGTGGACCAACAACATCCAAGTTGAAGAATCGGTTATTTAATCGACAAATTAAAAGTTCATTTTATTAACTGATAGTTAAAATATAAAAATACAGAAGGTGGCAGCCATTTTTGTAATAAATATTTAATAAAATTAGGGTGATGAGATGACTACTTGAAAGAGGCAAATGGGAATTTGGATGACAAATACTATTACACAAAATTGCTCCAGTTTTCTTTAAATCAGTACAAAACTACATTTTTAAATTTTGATACAACATATATAGGTTAATAAAAGTATTTTAAAATAAGAAATTTAATTTACCTTGATTCTATATCCACCTATACTATTAACTGTCCTCTGCCCGAAATTCAGATATCTGAAGAAAAATCATCCTGGTACTTAATTCCTTCACTACCAGCATTTCTGAATTCATAGATTCTTTTCAAAAAAACATGTGATCAATTAGCAATCATCTGAGAAACATGGAACACCTTTTAGGATTTATTTTCCTGGAAAAATACACATCATTGTCTAAACTTTTGACATATCATCACTTTATTCCAACGTTCCACACCATTTAGAGTTAGAAGCCACAGCATTTCATTTATCCAGAGATCCATTAGTGCCATATACACAAAGACAATTCATATTGGAAGTTATACAATGTATAATAACCTACAAAGTATTTAAAATTAAAAGCAAATCTTATTTTAAGATCAAGGGTATGGCGATGGGAACCAAATGTGTGCCAAGCTATGACAATACTGCTGCTTTGAAATACTACTCACCTTGGTTAATAAGCTATCACACATTTTCTATTTCTATTTTCTATTACCATTATATTGATCATTTATGGTCTCATTCAGAGTAGACTGATTTTGTGTACCAAATGCAAAATATGCTGATCCCTACGCATTTTAAGATCTATGCAGGTTAGCCCCAGTATCAAATGCGCCTGATTTACTCCAGACACACGTCACAGACACCTGCGCCCATGATTTTATCCATTTGTTTTTTGTGCAACAAACGCATCTGCATCAATTAAACAACTGCCCATCTTATGTGCAAAATAATGATTTTGCTTTAACACACATGCAGAAGCATAATATATGCCTCAGCAATGAAGAAAGCACCGATCAGTATCAGCAATCATAAATAGCCAATCACAAGTGGTTCATTAGTCCCAGAGACTGCTGTCATCAGAATTCACCATTGGCACCAGCGCCCGATAAACTGCAAATAATGTGACCTTCTCAGGCATCTTTTTCCAAGTCTGCATTTGTTCGCAACATTTGACTTGCTTCTTCTATTGCTGTGCTGCTAAGCACCCACTTGCATTAAACAATATCTGATAGAAGCATCCATAAGAACTTGCTTGGGTGCCATTGTTCAGCAGTAGAATATTACAAATAATCTACTTACAGTAACCCATAGCAACAAGCTATCAGTTAGCCTTGATTGATCTAGTGCATATTAGACTAATGAACACAAATGTCTGCTAGGGGTTACTACATTTTCACACTTTGCTAATAAATTACACCAATTGTTTTTTTTAAATAATGTAATAAGTAGAATAATTTACAAGTAATATAATGTAGAGTTACAGTGGAACGTTTACTATATGTCCACTGAACGAAAATAACATACCATGCGTTTAAAATTAGGTAAAAAAAATATTTTAAAAAAAATATAAGAGAAAATGTTTAATTTTTTGTACAGCATAAAAACCTTTGTGCTCCCTTTTGGGCTGGTGCAAACCCTGGGGGGGGGGGTGCTTTAGGCAGTGCCCCCATTACACTCGATGGACGTCACTCATATAGTATTCTAGGTGCCCACTAACTAGCACCCTAGACATCCGTTTAGGTTCGCCTAACCGTAGCACTAACCCTATCTCTACGTATATATTCAAAACCTCAAACATTTCGGCTATTTTATTATTGTGAAACTGAAAAGATTTAATACAACAAAATAATGCATGGACCTGGGGCTTCCTTTCTAGTAGGTAAAATACAGCAAAGCAGATAAGTGAAATTTGGTCTTGAGGCTTCTCCGTCTTGCTAACTGCGTTATTGAGATCTAGTTACCATAGTCACAATCATGAAGAATGTTCTAACTCAGTCATTTTGCAACATTTTAACACACAATGTAAAACACTAGAGTAGAATTCTATTAAAGGAGAGGATATAAAACCTTGTTCCCTTACAACTTCAACTTTAGTAATAAACATAATCTATTTTATTTTATTTTTTTCTGTTAAAAATGCTTAACATACACCAGTAGTTCATTTTATTACTAAATAAAATAAAACATTACCAGAAAAGTAGTAGTAAAAAATGTAAATATATGAGAAATTGATGATAGTTTAAGGCTGTATTGTTAAAAAAAAAAGGGCTAACACAGCAAAGTGATCTTAAAATTCACAGCTTCTGAATGCCCCGAGATGAACAATATCACACAAAGAGAGGTTTTCTTTCCGTTCTGTTCCAGAGCGTTCGGTGTAACCTATTATCATAACAGAAAATTTAAATGAATGTTCCATTAGTTGCACTGACTTAAATGTACGAGTCTGTCAATGGGGATTTCTTAAAGTTGTTTTATACTGCACTTAAGGCAGGGAGCTCATAATATACTTGCCATTTCCTGTTCGAAAGCACCCCTGTTCCTAGTACTGCGCCTGAATCTATTGCAAATCCATCACTGGATTCTCCGTTGCCAAGGTAAGTGCGTTCCATCAATGGGAACGAATAAAGTTCACAATTTATTTCCTGTTTGGAAAAAAGTAAGAAGCTTGTGATTGCACATTACAGGATTTTTTTCCTATGGCCATAAATCCAAAGCAACCAATATAACAATAAGCATTGCAATATCCTGTGTTTAATAATGTAGCGTATGCCGGTCGTAGATAATCTGTCACGTTCTCTTTTGTTTATATTTTCTATTTAATACAGTGTTTAGGCTCATGCGCTCATTCGTATCAGTTAATATATAAATATCAGCTACTTATTGCAATTTTGTTAGGCCTTGGTGCTTTGTTTTATTTAAGGCATGATAAGAGTTGCAGGGATAGTTAATGCCTTTTGCAAAGAGATTGTGTTGGTGGTGACCCTGACATGACTGGCAGCCTGGTGGCTGCTGTGTAGGATCTGGGGCATAGTAACCTGACAAACATCTTACTCGCCTGTGTCAGTTCTCTGTGTTCTGTTCTTTTGAGGATTTTGATGTAGCGGGTTTTCTCCAATCTTGGCTGCAGAGTAGCGCATTGCAGACCTCAGAAGAGGTGGGGCTTCTGCAAAAATGGGTGGGGTTTCCCAAAAAGTGGGAGTTAGGGAATAATCTGGGCGGGGTTTGGGCAGATGGGGGGTCAGAGCCTTATGTAACCGTATGCATGACTGTGCTGTAGGCTTAAAACACCTGTATGGCTTGCTACCACTATATTCCTTTCCATAATTGGTTATTATCGTCACCACACGGATACTCTCGGTTTCTTATATATGATTGTCACCAGGGGCAGGCTGGGTTGGGGGGCATCTGCCCCCCCGGGCCGGTCCCATAATATGCTACCTTGGGCTGGGTCACTGGGCCACCTCCGGGCCGGATTAAGACACTGAAGGCCCCTGGGCTAGGGGTACTGTGAGGCCCCCATTTATCAAGCGACGTATGCCCAATCCGATATTACTGGGGGGCCCCTAGTAATATCAGATTGGGCATACGTCACTTGACAAATGTTTATTCGAATATACTGTCGGCAGTATGAATAAAAAATATATATATATATATAACACTACTGGCAGACCATTCTTAGGGGCCCCCCAGCTGCCCGAGGCCCCTGGGCTATAGCCCATAAAGCCCTGCGGTTAATTCGGTCCTGGGCCACTCACATTTTTTTATCTTCAGAATAGGCTGCTGAGTCAAGTCTTGCCCCCCTGGCTGAAATTTGCCAGCCCTCCCCTGATTGCCTCCTTTGCCAGAAATTGCCAGATCTCTTCTGCCTTGCCCAGTGGTAATATGGATCACCTGGAGGTTTGATTTTCTCTTTTGGGTTATAAAAGTCAAACATAGAATTAAGAACAAACCTTTTGAGGGCCGTGTACAGTATCATTTTGGACCGAATTGCTTACAAATAAGCAAACAAATCAGACCAGCCTGCGTGTCCAGTGTACATTATGTGTGTTAGTTTCTATCCTTTATATTTCAGTACATATAGCAGGATATTCCCAGAGTCCTTTTCCAACACTTTGGTTGTTAATCATTGTCAAGATACAAGATATTTGAGATTGATTTCTGTGTTGAGTTTCAAAACTGTGGTTACTTAAAATTATCATGTTTCACACCATCTGACAGAACATTGAGGATACTCCAAGATAACGTAATTATATTAGTCAACAAAGGACACCCGGTACTAATGCCCTTACATGAAATATTTGTGTTGTACATCCTATCTTTCTAAAAGGGATAGTAATTACAATTATATTGTTTGTATAGGCAGGGTCGTAAATAGATCTGTGCGGGAGGAGAGACCGCCCAGGTTGCAATGCTGATGGGAGGCGTAGTTTCTGAATATTTTAGGTTAATTTGGCTAAAACTGAAGCCTAGGTGGGCGCCAATTCTCCTTCTCGCCCCTGGCACTAAAATTTTAAGACGGCTCTGTGTAGAGAGAGGAGCTGGGTTAAACTGGGCCAATCAGGACACTTCTTGCTGCACGCTCATGTATCTCCTAATGTGCTTACATGCATAAATTAAGTTTTGTGCTGCAGGATGAAATATTAAAAAAGGGGGAGTGTGCGCAGCACATTTATCATGTTTGTTCCTTTAAAAACGTTTTGTCACACTTTAGGTCATCTATGTACATACTTGCCAATAGTGAAGTCTGGGAGAACCCGGACAAGAGGCATGGTGAGAGGGCGGGCGGGGACAGTCAATCACGTCATTTTGGCCCTGCCCCGTGACTAAAATGCGAATTGCGTTATTTTGTCTAGCAAATTGCAGGATGCGGGAGACTTACCCGAATTTCCGGGAGAGTTGGCAAATATGTCTGTGTCCCACACCCGTTGTTCATGGTTGTGCCTACTTCGCATTTTGCTAGGAAAACCTTCTCTCTACCTTCCTCCCACCTGTCTGACCAAAGATCTAATCCTCCACAAGTGTCCAAGGCTGCATTTGCGCAGTGGAGCTGCCATTCTGCGCTCCCTTTATGAACATCAGCTTCAATTGCTACCTGCAGTTTGCTAAGCACCAGTGAGGACCCTTCTAATTTAGTTACCAATGAACTGTTTTAGTGCGAGGTGTTGGAGCCATAGTATTGATTGATATAAGAATAATTGGTTTACAAGAGATCTATATGCAGGCTCCCACACGTATAATGCTTTTATAATGTTTATCGTGTCTGCTTATAGATGTTGACTAGAAACCACTTCTCTATGTTTATACACTTGAGGTAGAAGATAGTGCAGGGAATTTATGCAATATATCACAAATAATCCACATTTGCAGAATTCTGTTGTCCAAGTAGATTTGTTTCTTGTCATTGTCTTTGGATAGGACAAGAGATAAGCCAGAGTTAAGCAGTTATTTTCATTGAATTGTATCTACCCAGCAGATCAATGAGGTCCCATACACACTGCGATATCACCAGGGCCGTAACCAGGGCTGTCGAGTGGGGTAGTCGCCCAGGGAGCAACGCTGAAGGTGGGTGCAGTTTATGAATATTTTAGATTCATTTGGTTAAAATCGAGGTCTAGTGGGAGGCAATTTTGCTTCTCGTTCCAGGCGCTATAATTTTAATCAATCCAATATTACAGTGAGTTTAAGCTGTAAACAACTGTGATCCCTGATAATGATTTTCCCGAAATCAAGAAGTTGGGATGTCCTCCAATCATCATCATCAATTTATATAGCGCCACTAATTCTGCAGTGCTGTACAGAGAACTCATTCACATCAGTCCCTGTCCCATTGGAGCTTACAGTCTAAATTTCCTAACATACACACACACAGACAGAGAGACAGACTATGGTCAATTTTGATAGCAGCCAATTAACCTACTAGTATGTTTTTGGATTGTGGGAGGAAACTGGAGCAACCGAAGGAAACCCACACAAACACAGGGAGAACATACAAACTCCACCATAGTCTCTCTCTCTGTCTGTGTGTGTGTATGTTAGGGAATTTAGACTATAAGCTCCAATGGGCCATGGTCGGGAATCAAACTCATGACCCCAGTGCTGTGAGGCAGAAGTGCTAACCACTAGGCCACTGTGCTGCCTTAATAGAACCACAATCCAAGGCTGAAGTTTCAGTATCGGATTGTGAGTAGCCAGCTGTAGTCGTTTCTAAGGAGAGTAAAAATAAACAAAACTCCCGAGACCACAAAATTCCCAAGAGGTTGAGTTCCCCTTTAATATGGCAGAATCTTTATAACCAAACTCCAGTTGACATGACTTCACAGAACAGACACATACAGTCTGTTTTCTATTTATGCAGTAAGTACATGTTACTTGCAAGGACATTCCCTCTCTCACACTGTAATACCGATGATCTGAAAAAAATATTGCTTTAAAACAGCTACAATGCTATCAATTCTTCTCTACCCCTGTCAGTTGGAAAAATGAAAAAAGAAAGCTTTTTATTAATAATTTATAGAGGGAAGTTATTTATATTCTGCAAGAGTGTTGGATGGCTGATCCAAGCTATCCTTCATTTATGATATAATGAATTTAAACTAGGGCATGGTACCTGTAAAAAGTGTATTCACAAGGAGGATGGAGAGGAACGTGACGGTGCATTTTGCCTGCTATCTTCCTCTATGCTGAGTGACTCCTTCATCCAGCAAAAATTTACCATCTCATAATCACTCTGTTTCCCAGCCCTGCCAGGATATCCATTACCGGAGGGTACTTACAGTCAGCGGCGTAAATCCCCGGAGACATGTGGGGAATAGGCTGGATGATAATCCTGAATGTATTCCTTTCCCACACTGACAGTTTCATATTCCAGTGTAACTGCAGATGTTCTTGTCTTGCAGATCAATTATTTACAGTTAATTCGGGAAAGGGTTAATTTATCATTACTGGTTGCGGTTTATGTGGGGATGTTTTATTGATCGGGGAGCTGCTTTCAGTCCATTGTACATGGTAAGTTTAAGATTTATAGATCGGCATCTGAGAATCCTGCAATAACCAAGAGATTGATTAATATTTTGCTGAATTCTTCACGTCGGCCATTGTTATGTCTCTTGTTTTGCAGGAGGGTGGAAAGTGAAATGAATGGGAGTCAGAAGGTCTAAGCTTGAAGGGGGGGAAGGGGAAGGGGGGGTGACCAACTCATAAACCTGTGCAGTGTCTGAAAGGGCAAGAAAGGCATCTCGGGAAGGGCGGGTCCAGCCGCCAGAAAGTTGGGAACAGCCACCAGAGGGGGCGTCGTCAGCCAACAAGATAAATTTATTTAGGTACAACTACCGTTGTCTCCCGACAGCAGGGCAGGGGGCATAGACAAGTCAGAATGGGGGAGTGGCCACGCCGCAGCTAGTCTGCCCATTAGATAACTCCCCCCCAACATTCTCACCCGCGGGACAAACATGTCTCCAGACGGGAAAGTGGGACAAAGCCCTAAAATCAGGACTATCCCGCTGAAATCAGGAGAGTTGAGGAGTATGCAGCACAGCTTCTTCCACTTGAACTGCATTTTCCAAATCCCCCACTACCGGCCCCAAGCCAGTAAGTCATCACATCAGCCTGGCAGCTGAAGATTAGAAATCAGAGCCTCAAGTGGAAATAGCAGCATAGCGCTCACAAGCTACAGTACTAATACTATATAATATTCCATAATTAACAAATGGCAAAAAAAAAAAAATGCAGGGAGGGGGGTGTGGCAGATGGGGTGTCTGGCAGCAGGGAGGGGAGTGTGGCAGATGGGTTGTCTGGCAGCAGGGAGGGGAGTGTGGCAGATGGGTTGTCTGGCAGCAGCAAGTGGAGTGTAACAGATGGGGTGTTTGGCAGCAAGTGGAGTGTAGCAGATGCAGTGTCTGGCAGCAGGGAGGGGAGTGTGGTAGATGGGGTGTCTGGCAGCATGGAGGGGGGTGTGGTAGATGGGGTGTCTGGCAGCATGGAGGGGGGGTGGCAGATGGGGTGTCTTGTAGCAGGGAGGGGTGTGTGGCAGATGGGGTGTCTGGCAGCAAGTGGAGTGTAGCAGATGGGGTGTTTGGCAGCAAGTGGAGTGTAGCAGATGGGGTGTTGGCAGCAGGGAGAGGAGTGTGGCAGATGGGGTGTCTGGCAGCAGGGAGGGGGAGAGTTGCAGATGGGGTGTTTGGCAGTAAGTGGAGTGTAGCAGATGGGGTGTCTGGCAGCAGGGAGGGGGAGAGTTGCAGATGGGGTGTTTGGCAGTAAGTGGAGTGTAGCAGATGGGGTGTCTTGCAGCAGGAGGTGGGTGTGGCAGATGGGGTGTCTGGCAGTAGGGAGGGGGGTGTGGCAGATGGAGTGTCAGGCAGCAGAGAAGGGAGTGTGGCAGATGGGGTGTCTGGCAGCAGGGAGGGGGGTGTGGCAGATGGAGTGTCAGGCAGCAGAGAAGGGAGTGTGGCAGATGGGGTGTCTGGCAGCAGGGAGGGGGAGATTTGCAGATGGGGTGTTTGGCAGTAAGTGGAGTGTAGCAGATGGGGTGTCTTGCAGCAGGAGGTGGGTGTGGCAGATGGGGTGTCTGGCAGCAGGAGGTGGGTGTGGCAGATGGGGTGTCTGGCAGCAGGAGGTGGGTGTGGCAGATGGGGTGTCTGGCAGCAGGGAGGGGTGTGTGGCAGATGGGGTGTCTGGCAGCAGGGAGGCAGGTGTGGCAGATGGGGTGTCTGGCAGTAGGGAGGGGGATGTGGCAGATGGAGTGTCAGGCAGCAGAGAAGGGAGTGTGGCAGATGGGGTGTCTGGCAGTAGGGAGGGGGGTGTGGCAGATGGAGTGTCAGGCAGCAGAGAAGGGAGTGTGACAGATGGGGTGTCTGGCAGCAGGGAGGGGGAGAGTTGCAGATGGGGTGTTTGGCAGCAAGTGGAGGAGTGTAGCAGATGCAGTGTCTGGCAGCAGGGAGGCGAATGTGGCAGATAGGGTGTTGGTAGCAGGGAGGGGCATGTAGCAGGTGGGGTGTCTGGCAGCAAGTGGAGTGTAGCAGATGGGGTATCTGGCAGCAGGGAGGGGGTGTGGCAGATGGGGTGCCTGGTAGCAGGGAGGGGGTTGTAGCAGTTTGGGTGTCTTGCAGCAAGAAAGGGAGTGTGGTAGACGGGGTGTCTGGTAGCAGGAAGGGGAGTGTGGCAGATGGGGTGTTGGCAGCAGGAGAAGTGTGGCAGATGGGGTGTTGGCAGCAGGGAGGGGGAGTGTAGCAGATGGGGTGTTTGGCAGCAAGTGGAGTGTAGCAGATGGGGTGTCTGGCAGCATGGAGGGGAGTGTGGCAGATGGGGTGTTGGCAGCAGGGAGGGGGGTGTGGCGGATGGGGACCTGGGAGCAGGGAGGGGAAGTGTTGCAGATGGCTTTCTGGCAGCAGGAGGAGTGTGGGAGATGGGGTGCTGGCAGCAGGGAGGGGGGTGTGGCGGATGGGGACCTGGGAGCAGGGAGGGGAAGTGTTGCAGATGGCTTTCTGGCAGTAGGAGGAGTGTGGCAGATGGGGTGTTTGGCAGCAGGTAGGGTGGAGTGTTGCAAATGGGGTGTCTGGCAGCAGGAGGAGTGTGGCAGATTGGATGTCTGGCAGCAGGGAGGGGAGTGTGGCAGATTGGGTGTCTGGTAGCAGGGAGGGGAGTGTGGCAGATGGGGTGTCTGGCAGCAGGAGCAGTGTGGCAGATGGGGTGTCTGGCAGCAGGAGCAGTGTGGCAGATGGGGTGTCTGGCAGCAGGAGCAGTGTGGCAGATGGGGTGTCTGGCAGCAGGAGGAGTGTGGCAGATGGGGTGTCTGGCAGTAGGAGGAGTGTGGCAGATGGGGTGTTTGGCAGCAGGTAGGGTGGAGTGTTGCAAATGGGGTGTCTGGCAGCAGGAGGAGTGTGGCAGATTGGATGTCTGGCAGCAGGGAGGGGAGTGTGGCAGATTGGGTGTCTGGTAGCAGGGAGGGGAGTGTGGCAGATGGGGTGTCTGGCAGCAGGAGCAGTGTGGCAGATGGGGTGTCTGGCAGCAGGAGCAGTGTGGCAGATGGGGTGTCTGGCAGCAGGAGCAGTGTGGCAGATGGGGTGTCTGGCAGCAGGAGGAGTGTGGCAGATTGGATGTCTGGCAGCAGGGAGGGGAGTGTGGCAGATGGGGTGTTGGCAGCAGGGAGGGGGGTGTGGCGGATGGGGACCTGGGAGCAGGGAGGGGAAGTGTTGCAGATGGCTTTCTGGCAGCAGGAGGAGTGTGGGAGATGGGGTGCTGGCAGCAGGGAGGGGGGTGTGGCGGATGGGGACCTGGGAGCAGGGAGGGGAAGTGTTGCAGATGGCTTTCTGGCAGTAGGAGGAGTGTGGCAGATGGGGTGTTTGGCAGCAGGTAGGGTGGAGTGTTGCAAATGGGGTGTCTGGCAGCAGGAGGAGTGTGGCAGATTGGATGTCTGGCAGCAGGGAGGGGAGTGTGGCAGATTGGGTGTCTGGTAGCAGGGAGGGGAGTGTGGCAGATGGGGTGTCTGGCAGCAGGAGCAGTGTGGCAGATGGGGTGTCTGGCAGCAGGAGCAGTGTGGCAGATGGGGTGTCTGGCAGCAGGAGCAGTGTGGCAGATGGGGTGTCTGGCAGCAGGAGGAGTGTGGCAGATGGGGTGTCTGGCAGTAGGAGGAGTGTGGCAGATGGGGTGTTTGGCAGCAGGTAGGGTGGAGTGTTGCAAATGGGGTGTCTGGCAGCAGGAGGAGTGTGGCAGATTGGATGTCTGGCAGCAGGGAGGGGAGTGTGGCAGATTGGGTGTCTGGTAGCAGGGAGGGGAGTGTGGCAGATGGGGTGTCTGGCAGCAGGAGCAGTGTGGCAGATGGGGTGTCTGGCAGCAGGAGCAGTGTGGCAGATGGGGTGTCTGGCAGCAGGAGCAGTGTGGCAGATGGGGTGTCTGGCAGCAGGAGGAGTGTGGCAGATTGGATGTCTGGCAGCAGGGAGGGGAGTGTGGCAGATGGGGTGTCTGGCAGCAGGAGCAGTGTGGCAGATGGGGTGTCTGGCAGCAGGAGGAGTGTGGCAGATGGGGTGTCAGGCAGCAGGAGGAGTGTGGCAGATGGGGTGTCAGGCAGCAAGAGGAGTGTGGCAGATTGGGTGTCTGGCAGCAGGGAGGGGGGTGTGGCAGATGGGATGTCTGGCAGCAGGAGGAGTGGGGCAGATGGGGTGTCAGGCAGCAGGGAGGGGGGTGTGGCAGATGGGATGTCTGGCAGCAGGGAGGGGAGTGTGGTAGATGGGGTGTCTGGCAGCAGGAGGAGTGTGGCAGATGGGGTGTCTGGCAGCAGGAGGAGTGTGGCAGATGGGGTGTCTGGCAGCAAGAGGAGTGTGGCAGATTGGGTGTCTGGCAGCAGGGAGGGGGGTGTGGCAGATGGGATGTCTGGCAGCAGGGAGGGGAGTGTGGTAGATGGGGTGTCTGGCAGCAGGAGGAGTGTGGCAGATGGGGTGTCTGGCAGCAGGAGGAGTGTGGCAGATGGGGTGTCTGGCAGCAAGAGGAGTGTGGCAGATTGGATGTCTGGCAGCAGGAGGAGTGTGGTAGATGGGGTGTCTGGCAGCATGGAGGGGAATGTGGCAGATGGGGTGTCTGGCAACAGGGAGGGGGGTGTTGCAGTTTGGGTGTCTGGTAGCAGGGAGGGGAGTGTGACAGATTGGGTGTCTGGCAGCAGGAGGAGTGTGGCAGATGGGGTGTCTGGCAGCAGGGGGAGTGTGGCAGATTGGGTGTCAGGTAGCAGGGAGGGGAGTGTGGCAGATGGGGTGTCTGGCAGCAGGGAGGGGGAGTGTTGCAGATTGGGTGTTTGGCAGCAAGTGGAGTGTAGCAGATGGGGTGTCTGGCAGCAGGGAGGGGAGTGTGGCAGATGGGGTGTCTGGCAGCAGGGAGGGGGGTGTTACAATTTGGGTGTCTGGCAGCAGGGAGGGGGGTGTTGCAGTTTGGGTGTCTGGTAGCAGGGAGGGGAGTGTGACAGATGGGGTGTCTGGCAGCAGGGAGGGGGAGTGTTGCAGATAGGGTGTCTGGCAGCAGGGAGGGGGGTGTTGCAATTTGGGTGTCTGGCAGCAGGAAAGGTAGTGTGGCAGATGGGGTGTCTGGTAGCAGAGAGGGGAATTGACAGATGGGGTGCATACCTCCCAATGGTCCCAATTTTAGAGGGACATCGACATCCTGATTCGTGGACCGCAAAGAGGGTGGGACTTAACATAAAAGTGGGTGGAGTTTACACAAATTTGTCACTGAGTCAAGTGTCTGTGCTGAGCCCTGATTGGACAAGCTCAGTACATGTAGTTACTAAGTGTCAGGCTGGTGCTGTGCATGCCAGCTGCACTGTCTATGATTGTGGGGCTGGTGGCAGGGAGAGGCAGGGGGTATGACCTAATCTGAACTATGCACCTATGGGACTGTGTACTGCCTGTCACTGCCCATTTTCATGAGAGGACTTAGTCAGAAGCACGACTCCCATAGTTACCACATGCCTGGACTTCCAGGTACAGTACCTGGCTATTTGTTTGTTGAAGTGTCCAAATTTATCATTATTAACCAGCTGTACAATGCAATTTCTCTTATTCTGCATATTGGAAACTATTTTTTAGCTTTTATTATCACTGGGGCCTTATCAATTAGCATTTATCAATGATGAGTATTCAGATTGTGCTACAGCCAATCGAATTAACCCTTTCCCTGCCAGGGCTGTGTCCTTACTTTACGGCTCAGTTGGCCCTAGAATTTGTTTCACATTTTGTTCCCACATAGGTTTACCAGGAATAAATGATTTATTTCAATCCAAGCAAATTTGATATTAACACACGCTCTAACACTAGGGGCATAGTGAGGGAACTGCTTTTGGTCATTACCTAGTGGGTAAATGTATCAAGCTATGAGTTTCCGGCGGGTTTGCATAGTGGAGATGCTGCCTATAGCAACCAATCAGATTCTAGCTATCATTTTGTAGAATGTACTAAATAAATAATAACTAGGGGCCTGATTCATTAAGGATCTTAAATGAAGAGGATCCTTATTTCAGTCTACTGGACAAAACCATGTTACAATGCAAGGGGTGCAAATTAGTATTCTGTTTTGCACATAAGTTAAATACTGACTGTTTTTTCATGTAACACACACATATCAACTTTAAATTTCAGTGTACAAATAAGCTATCAAGTATTTGTGTGCTACATGACAAAACAGTCAGTATTTAACTTATGTGCAAAACAGAACACTCATTTGCAACCCTTGCATTGTAACATGGTTTTGTCCAGGAGACTGAAATAAGGATCCTCTTCATTTAAGATCCTTAATGAATCAGGCTCTAGAATCTGATTGGTTGCTATAGGCAACATCTCCACTTTTCAAAATCACCGGAAACTCGCAGCTTGATACATTTACCCTCTAGAGTTTCTCCCATCAGCAAGAAAGCACTAATGATGACTTCATGGCCATCAGTGGAATTTCATTCATCCCCCAAATTTTCTTTTCCACACAGGAGAGTGCTACCTTATAGAGAGACACTCGATCACATTCTGTGGGGCATATTCAATTAGGTTTCCGGTGCGCAGTAACACGCCGGAACGGGCCACGAAGTCAATCCACGGTACCACAATAACGAGGATTTTCGTGCGCACCCCATATGGTATGAAAATCCACGTTATTGCGGTACCATATTACCGTCAATACTGCGCACTTTTTGGCGGACCGGATACCTAATTGAATATGCCCCTGTATGCGAGCTGAATTCCTCTTGGCACACTAATGCCCTTAAGTGAGGTGAGAGGCAGTGAGGGTGAGATACAGCTTTTGAATGTAACACAAAATGTGTTCCAACTCTGACAGTGTAGACCTGGCCTCTGCATCTCCCGTTTGGCATATAGTGGAGGCAGCCAGTTTGTAGTCTAACGCGTTACACAATATTTAGAAGCGAATGTCAGTCTCACACCTCAGTATAACAGTCGGTCAGCAGTGGTGCAGACATCACAGGGAGACTTCTACTCTCATGTATCCAGAACATTGCGTCGTGATATCGCACAGCCTTCAATGCAATAAATATTTATTGAGACTCATTGCATTATTAATGGTTTGTCTTATCAATATGCAATATTCAAACAAAAATTCATAGACCTTATCCATTCATTTCCTCCGGGTGCTCCTGTTTTCTCAGACACTCCAAAAACATACTGGTAGGTTAATTGGCTGCTAACGAATTGACCCTAGTCTGTCTGTGGTTGTGTGTATATTAGGGAATTTAGACTGTAAGCCCCAATGGGGCAGGGACTGATGTGAGTGAGTTCTCTGTACAGCGCTGCGGAATTAGTGGCGCTATATAAATAAATAGTGATGATGATGATGATGATTCATGGACCTTATGACATCACAGAAGCACAACTTAAGAGGCAAATGTCCTAGTGGCTTTATAAGCTGCAATTTCACAAACATCATTCTGCATAAGTGATATTACAGTTGTGTGATCAGCATTAATAATTTCCTGCCAGTCAACCTTTACTTATACCACTGGTTCTGTATACAATGTGACTTCCTATCACAGTGATAGATTCTATATCACAATCCTTATCAATACTCTCCATAACTGCCCTGCCTGCTGTGTGATAGGTAGGATTAGCTGTAGCGCAAACAGTTGCCGTTTTATTGAGGATTTCAGTATTGTGCATAGGATCCTTTCTTTATTGTTGCAGTTTGTTTCACACAAATGTATCAACTGAAAAAAACAACACAGCTCAGTTTCCTAAAGTACTAAATGTTTCCTATAAACAGCTTTTTTTTTTCCTGGCAGTGTAATGTTCTGATGTACACAGCCTTCAATTCATTACCAGAGATGTTATGATAATGCATATATTCTGGTTATCAAGAAATCTGATCCCGGTGTTCTTGTAACACAAATAAATCACTTGACCTTCAGGCTGGTTTTTAAAGCCACTTAAAACCAGACAGGAGCAGCCATAGTTTATGGGTTTGGCAACGTGATTTGTTTTAAACAATGACGCTTGAAATGTATGAATATTAATTTCACAAGCATTTATTTACAGAATACTCTGCTATACTTTCTTTAAACAGCCTACGTTTATTTACAATAACACTGAAACAGCATCATAAACAACAGGAAACCCCAGACATAATTAGGGATTATTATTATTTTTGCTTATAATTATATTGTTTTTTTTATAAAAAGAAGATAATCCTGTTTCTCCAAATGTTTACATATGAGAGTGTAGACATGTTACTTGCATAGCTAAGGTTAAGTAAAGGTTAATAGGCAGCAATAAAACAGCGCCTCTAGTGGCTAAATTGTTGTATAGCATGGAACTATAGCGCTGTTAAGTAATAACTTGATTGTGTGAGGGATATCAAGGGAGAGACAGCAAATAAAAAATAAGTGATAGAGGGTTACCATAAAATAGCAAGGTAATGAAACAAGAGAGTATGCAATGTAGAGGACATCCTAATGACCTCTATACAAAACAGGGAACATTCTAATGAACTCTATACCACCCAGAGAGCATTCTAGTGATCTCTGTACAATACAAAGAGCATTATTTATACAATAAATACAATTTTAATGACCTCTATGGAATAGAGAAATATTTTAAATGTACAATTTAGAATTCAGAGAAGAGTCTAGTGACCAATATATAATGCAATGAATATCTTAATGGCTGGTATACAATGCAGAGAGTGTTCTGTTGATTTTATGAAATACAGAAAGATTTCTAGTGACCTCTATGCAATCTAGATAAAGTTTTAGTAACCTCTATAGAATAGAGATTTCTAATGTACAATTTGCAATACAGAGAGTATTTAGTGGCTGATATACAATACAGAGAATCTTCTAGTGACCACTATACTATACTTATGCCATTCTAATGAACTATGTACAATACAAAGAGCATTATATTGATGTCTATAGAATACAGAGAACATTCTAAAGACCGCTAGACAATAAAGTGAGCATTCTAGTGACCTCTATGCAACCAAGAGAGCATTCTAGTGATCTCTATACAATACAAACAGCATTGTAGTGACATTTATACAATGGCTATAATGTGACCTCTTTAGAGTAGAGATATATTTCAAATGTATAATTTATAAAACAGAGAACATTTTAGTTACCACTATTCAAAACACAGAGCACCGTAATAGCTGATGTACAATACAGAGAGCATTCTATTGATCTATATGCAATATAGTTAACTTTTTTGTGACCTCTATAGAATAGTGAGACATTTCTAATGTACAGTTTACAATGCAGAGAGCATTTAGTGGCAGATATACAATGCAGAGAATGTTCTAGTGACCACTATACAATACAAAGACCATTCTAATAATCTATTTACAATACAAAGAGCATTTTAGTGACCTTTGTACAATACAAAGAGCATTCTTGTGAAACATTCCTTGGCCAAAATCAGGAATTGGGCCCACCAAAAATATACAGACTCCCCGCTTGGTATAACCAGCCTTGTGCTAAAAAACACCAGTCCTATTTCCAGCATGGCAGAGCAGCCATTAAGTGTTTGGCAATGCTGGCACTTGTAGTACCACAAGTGCCAGAAAATCCATGGCTGCTAGGGCATGCTGGTACTTGGTGAACATCAAGTGCCAGCTTCCCTTGGGGCTCAGGGTCAGTTGGAACCTATAGTTCACCAGGGAAAAATGTCAATAAAGCAAAAAAACACGGATTAAAGAAAAACAACATTTATTAAAAAGAAAAACAACCCTACACTGCCGTCTGTTACCCTCTTTATTTCTCACCTAAATCCCTGTGGGCATACCTGGCATCCTCTTTTTGTTTTATAGATTCTGGTCTTATAAAATCATCATCATCATCATTTATTTATATAAATAAAACATAAAAGACAACACGTGACCAGGTTGCTAAGAGCTCCTGCGGAGAATGAGCTCTTAGCGATTATGTTGTTATATATTTATAACTGGGAGATTTCCCGTGACCTAAACTCTGCTCTGAGAAGAAAAGAAGAGGGAAGAAAGAAGAAAAGAAGAGAGTAGAGAACTTGGATTAACTGTGTGGTGCCAATGGAGTATGGGAGCTGACCGTGGTCAAAGTGTCCCTTCTATATCAAATAGAAGTGGCACGCAAAGACAGTGGGCCGTCCCCGACCAAAGGTCGTTAAAGTGGCACAGGCTAACCCCTGCTTGTATGCCAGATATGCTGTATCACTCATTGATAAATAAACCCCACAGTATCTACAAGCACAACACTAAGCTGTAGGCATCTTTTTGTCCTACCCGAAATGACCCCTCCTTCCCCATATCCAATTCTAAACCTAAAAGACATTAATTAGCAGGAGAACAGTTTGAAAATTGCATTCTCACACTGTCAGTTGTTAAATCCTGGAAGGCCAGAGAGGCAACTGCTGAAAAAAAATCCACCCTGAGCAAAGTGTGCATTCGCATTCATCAAAAGAACAATTCTTTTAATAGCAGAGTGATTTCAAAAAGGATGTGACAGTTGTTTTTGTCAGCGGTTTTCTAGAACAGACTGTGTTCTAATTGTCTGAAGTCGAAAAATCTGTCTTAAAACAACTATTAACATATGGGGAGCTTGGCTGAGCACACAGTACAGAATGAGAAACAGCTACCATCCATTTGAAATATTGGGTCTCCAACTCCTAAATGGCTGCATGCAACAGCTATTGCAACAGTTATTAGCTGTGAATGGGAAAATTAGGATTCATGGTTAACAGGAGCAAGCTGGGTGACAGGGAACTTAATGTAATGACAGCATTGTCCCCAATAACCATCTTAGGATAAAATAAATCTATTGTACATGGTGGCACTGAACTGAAGATGCTCAATAAAACCCTTTAAGGTGGAGGTCTTACTAGATTAACCTTTAAGTACTTTCCTTCTCAGAACACTTATCTCAGAGGGTTACAACAAACTAATGAACAGTGGTAGCGAACATAAGAGAAAACAAGTGGAAACATCTTTTAAGAACTGCAGAATTTTCTCTGATTACTCTTTGAAACATAATATGTCATTTTATTTTACATTCAGTGTTTTAGAGCTCTACCTATTGAATTAAACAAATGTATTTTCATGTCTGAGAGATGCATTGTTGAAGATGACTAACGTGGTAAACGTAGGTTAGTATTCTACTGTTGTTCATGATAATTTGGTAGCTGCTTTGAGAAAAGAATCTGAATCATGAAATGCGTCTGGTTGATCTTTGCATTGAGGTTTTGACACAGCTTTCCCTCCATTCACAGGGGTATTGACCTGCTGACAAAACTGTTTATTTTCCATTTGGCTAATTCTGAACAAACTAGACTGCCAGGAACTTATCAATCAGTTCTATAGTTGTTTGTGTAAGATGGCACATGTTGGCGAGGACCTCCACACACTCCAATGTGTAAAACACGGCAGTTGAGCCTCACTGCATGCTCCTCCTCCTTGTCGGCCACCCCGTCTTCAGGGTATCTCCTGAGCAGCCGGGCACGTGTTTTGAGTAGCGGTCACGTGAATACTTCAGTCGTTTTTTGACTGTGGGATGGCTTCCGGCAGTCATGTGATCACCTGGGAACATGTGTCATTAGTTGCCTATTTAGTGCAGATACTTGTCCTTTCATGGCCCATTATATGTGTAATATCTGTGAGCTCCTGTGATTCTGTAACCTACTTTTTTTTTTTTTTACAACTCTCTTGCTTTCTGGCTGCCATGCTAAGATTGGACCTGACTCAAATGTTTTCTAACTCTCCTGTACCTTAACTAGTCCTCTGCCCTGACCTTTGTTTTGACCTTGTCCACCACTGTTCACTGCTTGCCCTGATCTCTTTTTGTACCTTACCTAAATCTGATAGGCTGTCCTGTGCATGGACCTTGTATACCATTGTTCCATGTCTGTCCTGAATTCCTCTGCACCTTGACCACTGTAGAAAGTCACCTGCCCTGACCTCTGCCTGTACCTTGACCACCTCTGTTGTCACTTGTCTTGACCTCTGCCCAGACAATGGCTCTGTTGGTACTATCAGGTACAATCTTCCCCTGTGTTTTGACCATGGTGGTCTTTACCTTTGCACAACCCCCAGTACATGTTTACTGAGCCACTAGCTGTACTTGTTCCTGCCATCTCTTGTCTCCAACCCCTTTCCGTGTCAGCACCTATCCAACAGAAAAAGCATTTGAAACTACGTGTGTTAGGCCTGAGGGCAGCTGAGTACCAATGAACATGTAATGGAAACAGGGGCTGTTAGAGGTATAAAGTGCAATTAACCTGATTCTAGGACAGCATGGGGGCTTAGTGGTTAGCACTTCTACCTCACAGCACTGGGGACATGAGTTTGAATCCCAACCATGGCCTTATCTGTGTGGAGTTTGTATGTTCTCCCCGTGTTTGTGTGGGTTTCCTCCCACACTACAAAAATATACTAGTAGGTTAACTGGCTGCTATCAAATTGACCTTAGTCTCTCTTTTTGTGTGTGTATGGTA
This sequence comes from Mixophyes fleayi, assembly GCF_038048845.1. NCBI lineage: Eukaryota > Metazoa > Chordata > Amphibia > Anura > Limnodynastidae > Mixophyes > Mixophyes fleayi. The sequence goes on along the minus strand of NC_134409.1, from coordinate 125,144,220 downwards.
GGGAATTTAGACTGTAAGCTCCAATGGGGCAGGGACCGATGTGAGTGAGTTCTCTGTACAGCGCTGCGGAATTAGGGGCGCTATGTAAATAGATGATGATTCTATAGGTTTAGGCAATGTTCTTATGTTTTGGCCTCACACAATTATTGTTTTTAGATCACACGTCTGCCACTCCCTTGGGATGGTGAGAGTTTAAATATTAATACTGCCTACTATTCCTCCAAATGTCGTAAGTAGATTATTGTTTTAATGGCACTTTGCTCATAAAGTGTATTTATTTGCACGATCTTTGCTGTTGTAGTTTATGATAATTTGAGAACCGTGCACTATTAAACTGGAATATTTGGCACAATACAAAACAGGTCAGAAGAACAATAATGAAGGCCAATATTCTACATGAAGTGACATAATTCAGTCACTTTGATTTGGTGACTTACAGAAAACCAGGAGGTAAATTATAAATTAATACATATAGATGAGCACGACTCCTAACATGGGAATGAGGCCATTTTCAGACAGCGGTTATGTCAGGCGCCGTCCCCGCACCTTCACTCGGTGCCGAGGACGGGTGCCTTTTTCCGATCCCCCGTGTCCCGTTGCTAGGCAACGGGACGAATGACGTAGTTCCGGCGGCCGGGCGCATGCGCGGGGGTCCGCGTCCCGTTGCCTAGCAACGGGACGCTATTCAGCTCACCTGATCCCCGCTATCCAATAGGGGTTTACCGCTGACTATTTCAGGAAGTCTCTGGCATCACTAGGATGCCAGAGTATCGTGGTATGGTTCCCCTGCTCCAGCATTTCCTAAAGTTCTGCTCTTCACGGATTGACCTTCTGGCTCCTGACCCGGCTTGCTTGACTCTCCCTTTAGATCTCCCTTGGGCTTTTTCCTCCTCGTTGGCTTTGACCCCGGACCGTTTGACCTCGCTATTGCCTGTCTCCTCTGTACCTTGCAGCCAGCTCGGTTTGACCTTGGATCGCTTCACTAAGCTTCAGCCTGACTCCTATAACTGCCTATCTCCGGTCAGTACAGCACCACTACCTGCACCTCTTCACTGGTGGCCAACCCTGAGGGCCGGGACCTGCGTACTCCTGCAGCTAATTCCAAACTTCCTTGCGGGGGTCCCTGGTGAAGACCAGGAGTGCGTTTATACTCGCCTCAGGGTTAGCTGTGCCAATACCAGTAAGTGGCTTCCACATTGAACCGTGACAGGTTACATGTCCAGCAAATATATTCTAGTGTTTTATCAATGGTTCTAACGTGTGGTTTTTGTGAACATTTGCTCAGTTTATTATTTTTAACTATTTTCCAGAAATAGTGGTTAAATGAAATTTTAGAAAACATCATCAAAGACAGCGACATGTACATTTCAAGAGGTATGTTAACATGAGGGTTAGGGTCAGGGGTTAGGGTTAGGGTCAGGGGTTAGGGGTTAGGGCTAGGGGTTAGGGTTAGAGTTACACTGCGTCAAAATCACTGTCGTTGGTGATGTCACGATGAAAGCCAGGCATCCAGCATTTTCGGATTTTACAGCAGTCGCATATCAGGTCTTTCAGTAATGTCCTTCTTTGGTTGCAAGGTAAGTGTACATTTTAATTGTGCCGTAATTTCACTGTTTGGTATTTTTTGGTAGGTATAGTCGGTGTCGGTATCCCGAGCATCACAATACCGTACCCAACCCAACCAGAGCAACTAATCTTACACTTGATTTCATTGTATAACTAGTACAGATTAACTACTTATTACTGTCTAAGTGATGTGGTTCTGTGAACAATTAGGTATGGTTTTACATAGTGGTCAAAGTGGAAATTTAGAAGTGGCGGTATGGGAAACATAAGTGAATGGAATTTGATAGCTTTATAATCAAAATACTATTGAATTGTATATGGCTTGTTAACAGTCAACAGATATTACTACTGAGTCATTTAAAGTAATCCACAACCTTGGCTATGAAAAATGACTTCATCATTACTCTCTAAACAGAGTGGGCCTGAGTCATTAAGGAGAGCAAAGCATAAAAAAGGAGTAACATTTGCACCTGGGCAAAACCATGTTGCATTGGAGGGGGGGGGGGGGTAAATTTAAAATGTGGGCCAGATTTATAATTGGGGTAGGGCATGTCTTAGAGCAACTTTAAATTTCAGTGTAATAATATAGCTAGAAAATATTTGTGTGCTAGATGAAAAAACAGCCAGTATTTATCTTATGTGCAAAATAATAAACTAATTTGCACCCCTTGTATTGGACCATGGTTTGTCCCAGAGAACATTTACTACTTTGTCTGCCTTAATGATTCAGGCCCAGTATGTCTGTTGAGAAGATACACTAATTGGCCACAGCTGTTAATTATTAAATTGAGGAGTATAAAATCAAGCACCTAGCCATGGTGTCTCCATTTCCAAACATTTGTGATAGAAAATAGGTCGTTCTGAAGAGCTCAGTGACTTCAAGGGTGGTACTGTGATAGGATGCCACCTTTGCAATAAGATGGTTTGTGAAATTTCATCCCTGCTGGATATTCCACGGTCAACTGTAAGTGATATTATTAGAAAGTGGAAGTGTTTAGGAACAACAGTAAGTCAGCCACGAAGCGGAAGACCACGTAAAATCACACAACGGGATCAACGACTGTTAAGGCGTATGGTGCGTAAAAGCCACCAATGCTTTACTGATTTCAGAGCTGAAGAGTTCAGAACTTCCACTGGCATTAATGTAAGCACAAAACTGCGGCGGGAGCTTAATGGCCGAGCAGGTGCATGCAAGCCCCACATCACCAAGACCAATACCAAGCGTCGGATGGAGTGGTGTAAAGCACACCGACGCTGGACTGTGGAGCAGTGGAAATGTGTTCTGTGGAGTGATAAATCACGCTTCTCAGATGGGTTAGAGTGGGTTTGATGGATTCCGGGAGAACATTACCTGTCTGACTGCATTATGTCAACTGTGAAGTTTGGAGGAGGAGTGATAATGGTATTTTTCAGGGTTTGGGCTAGGTCCCTTATCTCCAGTGAAGGGCCATCTTATAGCTTCAGCATACCATGTCATTTTGGACAATGCTATGCTTCCAACTTTTTGGCAACAGATTGGGGAAGTCCCTTTTCTATTCCAACATGACTGTGACCCAGTACACAAAGCAAGGACTACAAAGACATGGTTTGATGAGTTCAATGTGGAAGAACCTGATTGGCTCACACAGAGCCCTGACCTCAACCCCATTGAACACCTTTGCAATGAACTGTAACGGAGATTGTGAGTCAGGCCTTCTCGTCCAAAATCAGTGTCTGACCTCATAAAAACTCTACAGAATGAATGGGCACAAATTCCCACAGACACACTCCAACATCTTGTGGAAAGGCTTCCAAGAACAGTGGAAGCTGTTATCGCTGCAAAAGGGAAACCAACTCCATATTAAAGTATATGTATTTGAATACAATGTAATTTGTGGAAGTCAAATAATTGGATGAAGTCGGCTAAATTGATTAATATTTGTTCACCGGGCGGTTGCCATTAGTACACCACATATAACGAAGCAATTGCATGGATTAATAACACACACATTTACACTTGTAAATAGTACACATTTATTAAGGTTCCAATTGTATTACAGATTATTTATACAATTACAGTAAAGGTATTTATGGTTCAGATCCTCTAAAAGCTAAAGAGTTCGGTCTCATATTAAAGCTTATTTCACCAGCATTAAGCCATTTTGACAGAGTTGCAATCGCATCTAGCAGTCGCAAGTTATGAGCAATATGAGATTAATACTCAAAAGTACTTTGTTTATGGGTCAGTTTAAACTGGTTATTCGGCGGGAAGACACGTAAGCAACAGTTGGTGTGAGTTGTCCCCTCCTTTGTGAAGAGATCAAATGAACTGACCTATGACCAGCAGTCTGCTGAAACATTGTTTACCCTGGACCAATAAAGACCTCTCTTAGTGTTATCTGTGTTTATTCGTGACATAATCACTGTATATGTTAATTCAAACTACATACAATCAAGCTCCTGGGCCAGTGTTAAATCTCTCTTCCTGACTGCAGACTACAAGGCTGAACTTGGACCTGAGCCCAGGACGCACTTGCGTAATGTAATGTATTCCGTTTATACTTTCCTGTTTATTGTTATACCTTTAATGCATTATCATGGCTTGCTGTAAATCCTGCTATCTTTTGCTATTAAATCTCTTTGTGCGCTGGGACCACAATAATCGCATTGGAAAATGTTTATTGGTAGCGACAACACGAACATTACACATTACAGTCCCTGTTGGTGTAATGATCAAGCGTCCGAATACTTTTGTCCATTTAATGTACTGTTTCTGACAGTGAGAGCCATTCACTTGATGAAGCTGGTTTGTCCAATATTAAGCATTGGGAAACTATACCAGAGACAGGTAGCCATTATTGAGAATGCATTCTCTCAATACACGGGCCTTTCCCATTCGCTGGGTCCCAGTGACATGCGAGGCTAATTTTCATGAGTATTGGTTTAAGCAACAAAATGTCTGTCTCAGGGATGTAACCGCATCCTAACAAATTGATAGGTTGCACTATCATAAATATTAATTCCACCCACAAAATGGCTGCCCTAGTGATGTCATTAGTTCTTGATGAACTGATAGGCTGCATTCCACAGATAACTGGCTCAGGCAGCCTGAGCTCTGTTTGTACACTTTTGTGGTATGACTATAGGCTTGAAATCCAGACATTGTTTTATTCTGATCCATTTTATTGGATCATACTGACATTGTTCAATCTTGTTTAGGCACGCGTGCAGAACTTCATACGTGTTTGTCCCTCTACATGCAGGCGTTGAAAAACAATGATGTTAAAAGGAAGACAAAACCTTGTACTTTGTCCTTGCTTTCAACAGAGCATTCAAAGTGGGTTCTCAAAGCCTCCCTGCAGCCTATTGTAGTAAGTACAGAGCATTAACGCTTGTGAATGCTGCTGGTGATCTTGAAACTAAGGCAGAGTGAACAACGCTCAATGAAATCGTGAGTGCACAAGCCTGCTTTGTTACATTATTTGGTGGACTGAAAGGGCATTAATCAGGATTTAAGAATGCCAGTAGAATGCCTTATTTCAACGCTCATCTGTGTGAGCCCCTTACATTTTTTTTTTTTACTTAAAGTGCAATTTGAGTGTGTTACTGGGAGATCTATGAAGAAGTGCTAACCACTTAGCCACCGTGCTGCCCAGATGGGACATATGGTAAATGGAACATGTGGTCAGGCCAGGCGCTCCCATTAGGCAAGGTTAGGCACTTGCCTAGGGCGCCGGTCTCTGGAGGGCGCCTGGAGGGCTCCACAGAATTGGAAATTAATTTTAAAACTGTGCGGCGACCGCTGACCATACCTGTCACGGCCGCCGCACAGCATTCAGATGCATGGGGAGGGGGGGAAGAGGCTATTGCTCACCACCGCCGCCTCTCTGCTCCGTCTCCTCCCCTCCACTCACTAGTGTCAGTGAGTGGAGGGGAGGAGACGGAGCAGAGAGGCGGCGGTGGTGAGACAAGGTAAGGAAAGACGGGGTGAGGGGGGAGGAGGGAGGAGGGCAGCGCCGATTTTGTAAAAATGCCTAGGGCGCCATGGACCCTAGCACCGGCCCTGCATGTGGTATAACTGATAACAGCCAATCAAATACTAGCTTTCATTTTTCCGACAGCACTAGGCTGCTAAAAGCTAATATTTGATTGGTTTCTGTTGGTTACCTCACATCAGTGATCTTTACACCGTGTTATTAAATAAGTCAAATTGTGGATTTTTTTTTAAAACATGGCTAAGGGGGGTGACTAAAAGAGAGAGAAGACAAATGTAATAATGTTGCACTTTTTTATGTTTCTTCCAGTATATTTAACAGGTTTTAATAGCTTTTAAAATGAATTCTAAGTAATGTAAAATTTCTTCCGAGATGTAACTGTGAAATGATTTCATCTGCTACATTACAAGCCAGAACAAAAATGCAATATGCCTCGGTGTTATTATAGAAGATTAATGTTCGTGCTGTGAACTTCTCTTGTAAACAATATTATTACGAAGAGAGAATAGTGATAAAATCACTCAGAAATGGTGATATCATAAATTTGTATTCAGCATTAAGAACATTGTTACAAGTCTATGTGAATACACCCAAATGTAATAATGCAAACCTGATAATAGAGATATTACATGTTCCTTGTTTTCTGTATTCTATGACCTTGCATATGAATACAGTCTAGCAGGTTTGGCCTTGTAATTTAGGTAGGGGGGGGTTACCATTATCATTTTTGTTGGGTAATCTATTTTAGAATTCAGAGGGAACGTAGAAATATGAAATGGCTATTAATATACTTATACTTTAAAGTTATATTACTTATAATAGATAAGTAGTAGTTTTTGACTACTAACCACTAAACACAGTGGCTCAGTGGTTAGTATTTCTGCCTCACAGCACTGGGATCATGAGTTTGATACCCAGCCACGGCCTTATCTGTGTGGATCTTGTAAGTTATCCCTGTGTTTGGGTGGGTTTCCTCCGGGGGCTCTGGTTTCCTCCCACACTCTTAAAAAAATGTACTAATAGGTTAATTGGCTGCTATTAAAATTGACCCTAGTTTCTGTGTGTGTATCTTAGGGACGATAGACTGTAAGCTCCAATGGGGACTAATGTGAGTGAGTTCTCTGTACAGTGCTGCGGAATTAGTGATGCTATATCAATAGCTGATGATGACTTAAAGCTAAACTTTTAGTATATTTAGATTAATTAAATTATGTTTTTAAGGGAACTTTGTACTACAAAACATCTTTTTTATAGGACATTTACTTGGGCATGATACACCCCCCTCCCACACACACACACACACACACACACACACACACACACACACACACACACACACACCTATTGGAAAGACTGGTTCTGTGTGTGAGTATGTGTAGGATGGAGTGTTTAATAAACGTTGTCCATCATGTCAATCGGTGAGTCAGACCCATTGTGACGACAACTTAACCCTAACATGGCCCGGCCATGTCCCCTTTGGGAGGAGTTGTTATTGGGAGGCATGAATAATTTAAAATACTATTGACTGAGGTTTGTAATAAATTATCATTCAACGTCTTATTAGACTTCTTGTCTATCAATAAGTTCAATAATACAACATACAGAGGTCAAGGGTTAACATTAGGGGAAACTAGGAGGTTTCCTAGGGCACCGATGGTTAGGGGGCTCTGTCATCCAGTCTGGAGGGACGGCCCAGTCTAGGTAGGGTGTTGGTGGTACCATACGCTTTCCACTTAATAATGCTTTGAACAGTGCTCAGTGGAAGAGTAAAAGACTTATGATCGTTTTGCATCCTTCTCCTAACTTGTGACTTTCCACAACTTTATCCCGGTGCCCCTTTGAAAGCACCTTTCCATCCATGGTGAGTTCTCTGCTTTACCATTTACTAGCAGTGGAATGAATCCTCAGGGAACAGCCGGTTTTATCCTAAAGAAATCAAAACCACTATAACTGATGTCAGCTGGTGGCCAATTAGCCTGTAGTGTGATCCGGAAGGTCACTAGTTGCACCTGAGCAATGTTTACTCTAAGGCTATGATCACTTTTCCAAACCAGATATTTTAGTAATTAATTTATAGTAATTGTTAAGAATTTTTGTAAATATTAAAATCACCTTGATGTTAAGGGTTATAATATGTAAATACAGCTAGTAACAGTTTGATTTCATTTAATAAATTTACTTGGTGCAATGTGGCAAAAGCTAATGATTTTCATTGTCATCATCTATTTATATAGCGCCACTAATTCCGCAGCGCTGTACAGAGAACTCACTCAAATCAGTCCCTGCTCTATTGGAGCTTACAGTCTAAATTCCCTAATATACACACATACAGACAGAGACTAAGATCATATATTAGTATGTTTTTGGAGTGTGGAAGGAAACCCACACAAGCACAGGGAGAACATACAAACTCCACACAGATATGGCCATGGTCAGGAATTGAACTTATGACCCCAGTGCTTTGAGGCAGATATGCTAACCACTAAGTCACCATGCTGATCATATTTTGCCAAGCTCTGATGACTTTTTATAGTCACTATATAATAACTCTTTAAACAATTTTCTGTAATTAAAGTGTAACAATCTTAAAACTACTTCCAATATGAATTTAAAATAAATAAATTGAACTTCATAATTCCCTAAAAATACATATAACTTGTGTGACAAAGAGAGGGGTTTGCTACAGGCCTCTAAGAGAGGAAACAGCTATTCAGCTGACAGTCTGCAGACAGGATTACACACATGTATAGCAGTGCACCTAGGTCCAGAGGCATACAGGTGTAAGACATGTGTAACAGAGGACTATGTTGCCCCACCTCCTGCACAGGGACAGGACAGTTCCCAAAAGTCCGCAGGTACAGGCAGCAGACAGGGTTAATTCTCACACAGTCTTTCCTATAGCACAGAAACACACAGGTGCACCGTATGGGTGTTATTGATTTGTTGTCTGTGATTGGTTTGCAGTGTTTGGTTGGAGGATAAAAGACTGTATTGTGCACTTGTGCATTGCGACTGACGCCAGTTAGTGGCCGGTGACCAGAGCGGGAAACTGGGATTAGCCAGAGTTAGGTTGCCTGGTGTCATTCTGACGAAAGTATGCTGAATTATTGTGATGGAACAATAACAGCGCTAGATTCATAAAGAAGTTGCTTGTGTATGAATCACCTAAGGCTGCCCATGCTACACTTGCAAAAAGCAAAATACATTTTTTGTTAAATGAAACTCTCTTAAGAGATACTGTATGTAGTACCTCAATACCTTCGGTGTTTATCATGCTGTTTTTTAGCTATATGGAAGGGAACGCGATGTGGGGTTGGGGTCATTGAACCAAAAATAATAGGTTACGGAAAAGAGAGAGAGGGAAGCGATAGTTATATGCAAGATGTATATTCACTTTGCCTCGTGTAATGTAGTTTTCTGCCTGTGACCCCCCTACTAAATCAGTGAATGAATATGACTGATCTGCTATTTGCATCCGTTTTTCAGTCCATCAAACGAACCATTATTAAAACTAGTGAGGCGAGGTGCATTAGTACGGCGCTCACGTGTAGAGCAATGCATAGATCCGCCTGCCTCCCCGTTTTTATGCTCTGCTCTAAGACTATAAATATTCATTGTAATGTAACTGAAAATTATTGAAGTGAGAGAAAAAAAAGGGTAGCAGGGAAACCATTTGCTTCAATTCATAAACAGCATCTGTTAGGAAGTTATTCATAGACTGCTTGAGGGCCTGCTGAGTTGAAAACCAATAGAAAAAGATGCCATTGCCAGTAAATTGGCCAAAGCGGGCTACGGAAGCGCCATTAAGCACGACTCACTGACAGGCAGGAAGAATAATCAGGCAGTGGCTTATTTTATGTCTTTTATCACGGTGACACAGAAGTAGCCCCAAGCCAAAGTTTCAAGCCGTTCAAATTAGAGGAGCAGCCTTCTGAGTTTATTAAAGGTCTAACAAGCTGATAAAGATATTACTTGCTAAGATTTCTCCCAGGAATTGTTCACTTTACTTAACTTGTCCCTGAGCGTTGCCGAACTTTCACCTGTGATGTACCAGAGGCCTGACCTCCCTTCGTGCAGTTTCTGAGCTTAGCTGAATTACTCTTTACAACTTCCTATACGTATTCATAGATTGTGCAATGAAAATTCCCTTTCATCCCTATTTCCCTGATAATACCGGCTCTATACTCTTTTACGCATAGCTTTGAAGTAGCGTCTTGTTATGGCACAAACATTATATGCGTTTTTTTTAAAAAACACACGTACGTTGGGCTTATACACGTCTGTATTCAACAATGAGCGGATCTGAAGATACGTCTGGTGATGAAGACAGGTCTAGGTCCACTCTGCTCTAACAGACAATACACTGCAGGATATGTCAAGTACAGGAATATAAAGTCATAAAAGAATGGAGAAAAAAAAATCTATTCAATTAATGTCACCTATTAATAATATAGGGCCTGATTCATTAAGGATCTTAATTTAAGAAACTTCTTATTTCCGTCTCCTGGATCAAACCATGTTACAATGCAAGGGGTGCAAATTAGTATTCTGTTTTGCACATAAGTTAAATACTGACTGTTTTTTTCATGTAACACACAAATATCAACTTTAAATTTCAGTGTACAAATAAGCTATCAGGTATTTGTGTACTACATGAAAACACAGCCAGTATTTAACTTATGTGCAAAACAGAAAACTAGTTTGCACCCCTTGCATTGTAACATGGTTTTGTCCAGGAGACTGAAATAAGATACCTCATCATTTAAGATCCTTAATGAATCAGGCCCATAGTCATTAATGACAAAACATTAAAAAATAAATAAAGATTTTTTCAGTTTATTTCCCTTCATAAAATTAATTTATGAGAATGCTATGAATGTCTATTGTACATAAAAGGCATTTTTACAGTTGATCCTGCAAACACATGTTCTAGCATACATACACAGCCATCATTACTAGTAGTCAGCACTTACACCTGACCTGAAAAACACGCACCTTAGAGATGACCAGAGCCAGAATCGGACATTGTTGCGTGCACTTGACCTCGGCGCGGTCTTTCTGTACATTGACGACGTCCATACGCTCAGTCCCCTCCCCGTTCCACCCATGAAATCGTAGGCTGTAGTAAGGGTCCTTTGTACTCGAAGATGAATTGGACGTTGCTAGGTTCTCTGGTGAATGCTCCGGTTCTTGACGATCTTACGCAAAATGTAGCATGTATCGGCATTTACATTACTCGATGATTCAGGCCGCAAATGTTTTGTTTTCATTCTTTAGTCAACAGAAACTTCATAAACATAACTTGCGCAACCGTGTGTTTCTTGGTAACTCAATGCTCATTATAAACCAGAAAATGACGAGCACATGAGTAAGTAAATGTGTAATAGGGATGGATAAGGTGTCAAGAGGGTAAAAGGGGGGATGCTACATGGAATATCTAAAGTTGAAAAGATGGACTCCTGATTGGTTTCTGATAACGAGAAATGTTGAGCGCTTGGAAGTAAAGTACAAAACCCTGATTGGGTATTTCAGTAGAGGTATAATGTCTGAGTATTTTAATCTGAAGAAGATTGTTCTGAAATTCTATGAAGATCCATGTTTTCATACTTGTCCCAAAAATTATTTTCTATGATGGAAAAAGTATGTGAATTTCTATAGAGGTCATGTTGAAAACAAGGTTTTTAAGGGATTACATTCAGGTCTCTGGGTTGTTTTGGTTTTTTTCGATTTTTGGCAATAAGACTTGGCAGCTACAGTTATATGGGACATCAGTTTCTTGGGTCAATGTTTTATTAACATCTGGGTAGGGTGACATAGGAGAAAAGTCTAATGATCATTATGAACAGGAGACTACAAAATTGAATCGAGAAGAGATAGCATTTTGTCCCAAAATGGGAGCGATCCATGGACATCACCAGCAGATGTGATAACGTTCATCTGGGGCCGCAGTTTCTCCAACAACTTGAATTGGAGGTAAGGAACATCTTACGTAGTCTCTCCAGGATGTAGTACCACATATAATATAGTTTATAAGTCATTTCCTTAGTTGGGGTAGAGATAGTGCTCATAGATGCCTTCTCTCATCTCTTCCCCTCTGTCTTCATATGGAGGGCTCCTAAGTTTCTCTCCCAATCTCTGTCATGTCAACTCTGATGTTGCAGTCAAGCAACATGCCATATAGTATCAAGGTCATACATATGAGTGATGGGGATCTAAAACAAATGATTAAAATGTTAGTAGATGTCTTAGAGCTTGTCCTGGTGGGACAGAGTTTCAGAAGTGCTCAATTTGAATATGTTCAAAAGGGCAGAATATTGGCTTGAAAATATTTTTTGTTGGAAGTCTAGTAAGGGTATAGATCTTCTTTGTTTTATCAGATCTATTATTAAACGAAAGCCAACACGGTTCCTTTGAGAGAAGTGAGTGGTGGACATTCCCCAGTAGAAATTCCGGTTGTTTCAGAGAGAAGTAATGGGAAAGTCAATAGTGGATAAACTATATTTAACAGCAAAAGAGCCTGAGTTTTCATGGAACATCTTACCTTTGGGAATTTAACAGTGTCCTCTTCTCAGGGGCAAAGGCAGGATTTGTAGAGAGGGGTTTCCATGCCACACCTCCAGTGGGCATGGCCAAAATGTTTCAGGGCGTGGCTATAATTTTAGACAGTGCTTGGCTGCTCTCCAACTCTTCCTATCCCCATCATATATACGGGCAATGCTGCGTGTACTACTGTTAGGGGCACACAGCTCTCCCTTTTTGAGCAGAGCCGTGTAAAGCGGGACATACCTCCCAAATGTCCCTACAATCAGGACAAAGTCCTGACTGAGTGTGTCAGAACAGCTGACAGACTATCCTGCTCTCTCCTACCTGTTCTTTCTGCTTTCAATACTTGTTGGGGAGAGATGGCTGTGAACAGTGCAGACAGAAACGATCTGCACACAAGCTGCAAAGTGGCTGGTCCCAGGGCAGAGTCCAGTCACCTCAAGCATACAGTACCCCAGGCTGGGAGGGGGGTTTCCTGACACTAGGAACCCCCCCCCCCCCCCTCGGTTTGCCTATGCATATCTACTAGCACCCAATTGCAGCACATACTCTTCAAAGTGAAGACAACTTGCAGGAAATCACTGTCACTCCATGAACATCACAAGAACTTCCCTTCAGCAAGAGGCATATTTGCTTTAAAAAAGAAAAGCTAAAGAATGCCCTACCTAAGAAAAACAACAGCAAATCTACATTGGTAAACAATTTTTTTTTTATAATGATGAAAGGGCGCATCCCAAACACAGGCCTTGTTACGAAAAGAGGGCCAAACTCTCCAGTCACCTAATAGTTAAACTGTTAAATCTTGCAATTATGTTATGCTGTGTGTTTGCCTCAACTTTAATTGATGTTACTGGGTGGATGTAAATCTCTATTCCCCTCTTTCTAATTTGCTCTCACAGTTGCATAAATGTTGCTCGCATATCTGTATCATGAATCGAGAGCTCGTCCCCGAAGAGGATTATGGGAGCTACCAGGCTAATTGTGCCGCCTCAATCTGTAGCTGTCAACAATTTATTAAGATGATTAACTTAAAATAACTGAACGCTGCAGCATCTGTGCACATATGAAAACATTCTTTATTTCATTCCGGCTCATTTTCAGCTCTCTGTAGGTGTTCACAGCCAAATATTAATAGGCAATGATACAGTATACTAATATATCTGTTATGTAACATTACTGTGAACGGAACAGACCATTTTAATCTAGCGTTATAACTACTTAATAAGCAGCAAAAACAAAACAAAATAAAAGCACAGCGCTTTTTCTCTTCCCCGTCTTCAGGTAATGCTTCATTATGTCATTTTCCAGTGTTCGGAACACGGTGTTTTCTGAGAGAATGTTGATTACCTTTTTGCATTGGATCAAGAGTATGTTGGATGGAAAATAATTCCGTATAAGCAAATTATACAAATTATGGTTTACACATACAGTTTTTGCCATAGCTTAGGGTCTATTAATAAACCAAGAGCCTATAGTAGATCTATGCTAGATGGGGTGGACAACACAGTGGCTTAGTGGTTAGCACATCTGCTTTACAGCACTGAGGTCATGAGTTCGATTCTCGTCCATGGCCTTATCTCTGAGGAGTTTGTATGTTCTCCCTGTGTTTCCGTGGGTTTCCTCCGGGTTCTCCGGTTTCCTCCCACACTCCAAAAACATACTGGTAGGTTAATTGGCTGCTACCAAATTGACCCAAGTCTGTGTGTCTGTGTGTGTTCAGTTTAGACTGTAAGCTCCAATGGGGCAGGGACTGATGTGAGTGAGTTCTCTGTACAGCGCTGTTGAATTAGTGGAAATAGATGATGAGGATGGGCCAACTTGCTTCAGAATCACAGAGCATAAACATGGTATATATGGAGTCTATTATAAAGCTGGATAAGTGTCCTAAAAGGATTCTAAATGATAACTAAAGCTGGGTGCACACTACAGAAAATTTCTTCTGATGTAATATCATTTACGATTTTACCAACAACTGAAAATCTCGATCAGCATGGGCGATCCATCCACTATACAAGATTTACCGTCAGATCTGTGCTCTTCATCTGTCGTAACCATCAGCTGAAAAGGTCCTGGCTCTGTACACTATATAGAGCTCTATGGACACTGTCGGTCCTGAGTGCATACACACTGCAGAACTGGAACGGCATCGTTCCATCGTTTGTAGAGATTTTTAGTCCAGTTATAAAATCAAATCAAACGCCACAAAGTCGTTTATCTTGTGATTGGCACGGTAAGCGGGTGAAAAACCTGTAGTGTGTACCTAGCTTTAAATGCCAACATTAACTAGTTCCAATCTGCACAGTGTATTTTGTGTAATAGAAGTTCCGTATATTAATTTAAACACCTCCATTGTTGTGTTCTCTGCAATAGAACCTTTCCCTCCCAGTGTTCTAAAATCTCAACTCCGCCCACTCACACACACACACACACACATCTAAATCACCCTGTCCCTCCTACAAGGGTTATTACTATGTAATTTCTTGCTAGACCTCTCTTTAGAGAGGAGAATTGAGAGGGCAGAGAGAGAGGAGAGAGGAAGGATATAAATGGTACCACGAAGGACTGTCAGGTGTCTAAATAATTTACTGTAATATTAGAATGTTGGAAATAGCGGCACTCCTAATCCACTAATAATAATTGTTTAAACATTATACATTTTTTATTATATTAATTATTTTAAAAACATATTGACAAACCGATCCCATTTATAGTTTGATTGGATTTTTTGTGTTTCTGCAATATTATATTAAGATATCTCAAATTAACGTGATAATGTGAAAAGAAAAAAGAAAGGTGAGTTTTTATTGAATAATGTGAAAATAAAAAACAATTGAAGCACAACCCATAAGATTGACCGTATGTTATTTTTCAATTATTTTGAATCCAAAGTTAGATTTAGATAAGTTAATTAGATAGTTCTACTTGAGTTAGATCGCTACCTTTAACACTCTCCTGTCTCCCCCACCTCCCCTCCTCCCTTCCTCCTTATCTGCCAATGACTTCACCTCCTTTTTCTCCTCTAAAATCGCGGCCATCAGACTTGAAATCTCCTCCACCCACTCTTCCGCCACCCCCCCTCTCGCCCTTCCTCCCCCCTCCACTCTCCCCCCCTCTCCCCCCAGCCACCAACTCCTTCTCTCCTTCCGCCCTACCTCGGGTGAGGAAGTCCACTCTCTCATTTCTTCTTCCCCCCTTCTACCTGCCCCCAGGACCCCATCCCTTCTCACCTTCTTCGCTCCCTTTCCGCCTCCACCTGCTCCCACCTCGCTCACCTCTTTAATCTGTCCCTCTCCACCGGCATCTTCCCCTCCGCCTTTAAACATGCTCTCGTCTCACCCATTCTCAAGAAACCCAATCTTGACCCCACCTCACTCTCTAATTACCGCCCCATTTCCCTTCTCCCATTTGCCTCCAAAATACTCGAGAGACTTGTCTGCAACCGTCTCTCCACCTACCTCTCTGAACACTCCCTCCTTGACCCTCTCAAATCAGGCTTCCGCCCCCTCCATTCCACTGAAACTGCCCTGGCTCAAGTTACGAACGATCTCCTCTCGGCTAAAGCCATGGGCCACTACTCCCTCCTGATTAACCTCGACCACTCAGCGGCCTTTGACACCGTTGAACACCCCCTCCTGCTTCACACCCTTCAGTCCATTGGCCTCTCCGGTACCGTCCTCTCCTGGTTCACCTCTTACCTTGCTGACCGTTCCTTCTCTGTTTCCACCTCTGATTCTCTCTCCCCTTCTTCCTCCCTTCCAGTCGGGGTCCCTCAGGGCTCTGTCCTTGGACCCTTACTATTCTCACTATACACCTCTTCTCTGGGTGCACTCATCAGCTCCTTCGGCCTCAAGTACCACCTTTATGCTGATGACACTCAACTCTACCTTTCCTCTCCTGATCTCTCTCCCTCCCTTCTTTCCAGGGTATCCGCATGCCTCTCTGCCATCTCCTCCTGGATGTCCTCTAGATTTCTTAAACTCAATCTTGCTAAAACTGAACTCATTGTCTTTCCTCCCTCTCGTACCTCCTTCCCCTCTGACCTCTCCATCACTGTTGACAACTCATCTATCTCCCCTGTTCCCCAACTCCGCTGTCTAGGTGTCATCCTCGACTCCTCTCTCTCCTTTGCCCCTCACATTCACTCTCTCGCCAAATCCTGCCGTTTCCAGCTTCGCAACATTGCCCGCATTCGGCCCTTCCTCTCCCAGGATGCCACCAAATCTCTCGTCCACTCTCTGATTATCTCCCGCTTGGACTACTGCAACCTTCTCCTTATCGGCCTCCCCCTCTCTCATCTCGCTCCCCTTAGATCTGTACTTAACGCCGCTGCTAGGCTTATTTTCCTCTCTCGCCGTTCCACCTCTGTATCCCCACTCTACCAAGCCCTTCACTGGCTCCCCTTCCCCTACAGAATTCTTTTCAAGCTCCTCACTCTCACTTACAAGGCCCTCGCCAACTCCACTGCTCCCTACATCTCTAACCTTATCTCTATTCACACTCCCTCCCGCTCACTGCGATCGCCCAACGATCGTCGCCTCTCTTCCCCTCTGATTACCTCCTCTCACGCACGTATCCAAGACTTCTCCCGCGCCGCTCCCCTCCATTGGAACAAGCTCCCCCGCTCCATCAGAACTTCCCCTAATCTGTCCTCTTTCAAACGAACATTAAAAACCCACCTTTTCCTTAAAGCCTTCCAGTCTCATGCCTAAACTCCCACCGGTCGGATACCTCTCTTTCTCTTCCCTTCTCCCCCTTCCTCGACTCCGTCTCCGTTTCTCCTGTCTCTCCATCTCATCCATGTGTCTGTCTGTCTTCCCCTCCCTTTAGATTGTTCGCTCCTTTGAGCAGGGCTCTCCTACCTTCTGTTTCCATCACTTTTAACTGCGCTCTCCAGCTACTCTGCTCACCTCCTCTCAGTCCCTCTGCCCTCTGTCTCCTCTCGCTTCTCTCTGCTCCCCTCAGTGACTCTCAACCTGTCATCCGTGCCCACCCTCTTGGGCCATAGTTACCTGCCTATACTCACTTTTCCCCTCCCTCCCTCTCTTTCATGCTGTGCCTGAGCCCCCAGAGTTATAGTGCTTACTGTTACTTGTACTGTGCTGTTTCACCTTGTACTGTGCCATTGTTTGTCCTTGTACGGCGCTACTGATACTTTGTGGCGCCCTATAAATAAAAAATAATAATAATAATAATAATCTGTCTTATCTTAGTGTAATTCGTTGGTAATAATTAGTTACTCACGACCATTTATTGGATGTATACATATGTGGCACAGATATGTATGTTATTATAGTTCATCCACTTGAACTGCAGGATAAACTACAGTGCTCTTCCTAGTGCTAACTGGGAGGAGCACTGCACAAAAGTGTAAATGTAACAGTGTAAATGGGCAGCTCGGTGGCTCAGTGGTTAGCACTTCTGCCTCACAGCACTGTGGTCATGAGTTCAATTCCCGACCATGGTCTTATCTGTGTGGAGTTTGTATGTTCTCCCCGTGTTTGCGTGGGTTTCCTCCGGGTGCTCCGATTTGCTCCCACACTCCAAAAACATACTGGTAGTTTAATTGACTGCTATCAAAAATGACCCTAGTCTGTCTCTCTGGGAATTTAGACTGTAAGCTCCAATGGGGCAGGGACTGATGTGAATGAGTTCTCTGTACAGCGCTGCGGAATCAGTGGCGCTATATAAATAAATAGTGATGATGATGATGATGATGAAGTCTTACGTAGGTCACATTTGACATCCTACTTCGGGACTGTCACTCTGCCTCTCACCTCTACATTGCTGATCTCTTTATGGTGCCCTTGGCTTCACCGGATCACTCCCTTTCTACTAGCTGTCACCCTGGGGCTTCTTAGCGATAGATTACAAAGCCCTTGTGACCATGATAAGTCATATTTCACTGGTCTCCTATATTGCGTTCTCGTACAGCGCTCTATATAAGACACCAGTACACCACACTTTGTTCTTTAATGAAATTATAGTGAAAAGTCATGACATTGACTTCATATAATACACATAGAAACTTCTCTTCAGTTTAGTCGCCCTTTAAGTGGCCTCTAACGATAATGGTTTTGTAATATATTCTATTTAACATGGCGATTCACAACGCACATAGCTTGCTATATTGATGCACCAATTCTGAGCGGTATTATCCAGCGTGTTATGTCTTCTCAGTGGTCATTAACATTGTCATGGATAAAATAAACCCATCATACCTCACTCTGAATCCCATTTAACTGGATAAAGATTTCTGTGTCAAAACGGCTTTAGAGATGATGATGATGATGATGCTCAATTGCGTTGAAAGAATTCTGACATCTTCATATAGGCGTGAAACAAGTCAGAGATGAGACTGGAGAGAAGGCGCGGGTTATTGAGCGATTCGTATCCCCAGATCACATGCTCCCATCGTGCTTGGGTAGAGAAATCAATGTTACTATAATCATTCTGACTGTTTATCTGTCAGACTTGACAAGTTTCCAGGTTGGTCTCAACATAAACAACTTGAAAGCCATTTGCAATTATACTCCAAATGAATATATTAAAACGATAGGAATGTACTTAGAGATTGAATGGATTGGAAAAGATTACAAACGGCTTAAGGACGATATACAATGATGTTTGTTTATTGTACAGGTAAAGCCTCTCCCCACCAACTAGCAAGACCACAGGGATCTGATGAAAAGAATCCACACAATTCCAGAGAGACTCCAGAGGCGCCAGTAACATTTACTTCTCCAGGGCTGACATCCAGGAGAAATATGAATGACTACACTACTCATTGTGATCGGTTAATAAAGCTGTGTGTGGACAAACAACATCATCTGTTCAATCATTGACAAGTTGCTTAAAGCAGCCAGTAATTATTGCATAGGGAGAGGATTATTACATCTCAATTAGATTAACAGAATAACTCTGGAAGGGGATAAAAAGGTTTCTGGGGCCTGATTCATTAAGGATCTTAACTTGAGAAACTTCTTATTTCAGTCTCCTGGACAAA
This sequence comes from Mixophyes fleayi, assembly GCF_038048845.1. Lineage (NCBI taxonomy): Eukaryota > Metazoa > Chordata > Amphibia > Anura > Limnodynastidae > Mixophyes > Mixophyes fleayi. The sequence goes on along the minus strand of NC_134409.1, from coordinate 125,125,134 downwards.
ACCATGGGCCTGATTCATTAAGGTTCTTAAATGAAGAGGATTCTTATTTCAGTCTGCTGGACAAAACCATGTTACAATGGAAGGGGTGCAAATAAGTGTTCTGTTTTGCATATAAGTTAAATACTGACTGTTTTTTCATGTAGCACACAAATACTTGATAGCTTATTTGTACACTGAAATTTAAAGTTGATATGTGTGTGTTACATGAAAAAACAGTCAGTATTTAACTTATATGCAAAACAGAACACTCATTTGCACCCCTTCCATTGTAACATGGTTTTGTCCAGGAGACTGAAATAAGTGTCCTCTTCATTTAAGAACCTTAATGAATAAGGCCCCATGTTACAATGCAAGGGGTGTAAATTAGTATTCTGTTTTGGACATAAGTTAAATACTGACTGTTTTTTTATGTAGCACACAAATATCAACTTTAAATTTCAGTGTACAAATAAGCTATCAAGTATTTGTGTGCTACATGAAAAAACAGTCAGTATTTAACTTATGTCCAAAACAGAATACTAATTTGCACCCCTTGCATTGTAACATGGTTTTGTCCAGGAGACTGAAATAAGAAGTTTCTCAAGTTAAGATCCTTAATGAATCAGGCCCTAGAATCTGATTGGTTGTTATAGGCAACATCTCTACTTTTTCAAACCCGCAGTTTAGTAAATATTCCCTTTAAGAGTGTTCTTGGAAAAAAAACGGGACTGCTGAGAGCATGTTCAGAGTATGGTCTCCCATTGTAAAGATACTTTCCCTTTTTCCAGAGTTAATTTCAAACAACATACGTCCAGCAAAACACATCACAGTGATAAATACAGATGGGGTTACTTGTAACAGGTACAGAGTCAGCCCGGAGAGATAGAACCCTGGCCTTATTAATTAATGATGGTCATGATATAATCAGACTGCTTTCCTCTATCCAGCATTTGCACCGCTTACAGACTGTCAAAGAGACACCATAAACAATTTGTGTTTGCCGAATGGGGCTAAAACACACAGCAATTATAAATGGCCTTTTCAGCTGAGTGCTCCGTGGAATAACTAAATGATGAATAATCCATCGGCTTTATAATGGCTGTGTAACCAGTTAATGTGGCTAAAATAATTGTTGACTAATAGGTTTACAAATGTCTCATTTTGTTTGCTCTACACTTGTTAAATGTGCTTATTGATATTAATATCAGCCAGTGTTTAGTTTAGTCTTTATTTTTGCGACTCTGAGCTCCCAAATCCGCACAATAGTTACTAAAATATTTTCCGGCACGTATCAGGCTTTCTAATTAAGTAAAAGCCTTTTTACATGAGTTCATATACCTAAAATGTTGCTTATCACATTTGGCACCTATAAATTATGGGTATTTCTTTAAACATAATTGTTGGTTTGCTTTTAACTCCCCGTTCATTTCTCTTATCTAGTGTTATGGAGATTTGGGTTTAGATACCATAATTTCTATGGTCATCAAGTTGATAGTCAGTAAAATATACAGTCATAGTTGCCAAACTCTTTTTTCTTCCCTCCTGGATCTCAGGAGGGAGGGAAAAAAAAGGGGGGAGGCAGCGTTTTGCGAATCGTGTCATCTGGCCCCGCCACCCGTGATGCAATACCGGTGTTGGTTCATTTGGACATGGCAATGAACAGTGGAGACCATCATCCCGCCCACTTTAGTAGGAAGTAGGCAGGATGCAGAAGAATCGCATGCACTCCCGGAAGCCGCGGAGACCTAACCAGAATTCGTGAGCCTCCCGGACATTCTGGGAGAGTGGGCAAATATGTATATAATGCTCCATCTCAATCAGCTGCGTGAAGCTGCCGAATGTTTTAATGGGACGACTCTGTACACAACAGACCAACGTTATGTGGTCATGTGGTCTGGGCAACATGTATGGCAGTTCTTGGAAAAAGAAAACTCCCTACACATCTGCAATAGTAATACAGATAATAATAATAATAATAATAATAATAATAATAATAATAAGTGACAAGATACGTTGTTCAATAGCTATAACTTGGCAAACAGTATGGCTGCTCCCACACAGGTATGCAGACTAGCATGCAGCGAATTCATAGTCTCAGTATAAAATTACTTATCAACGTGTTTTTTACTGAAGGTAAAACCCTGTATATTAAAATGAGTTATTTTCCCTAGAGCCAAAGGCTTGTGCACATCATCATCATCATCATCATCACCATTTGTTTATATAGCGTCACTGATTCCGCAGCGCTGTACAGAGAACTCACATCAGTCCCTGCCCCATTGGAGCTTACAGTCTAGTGCCCACAAAGCACTAATTATTTTTGTAGCCTTATATAGACTGAGATGAACCTTGCGCTTATGGACGCTTACGATTGAAGAGACACATTACGCACTGAGACCACATTGCTCTGTGCTCAGAGTTTCGCACACTCCTTGTGATTTGCAGTTACACGTCTAATAAATATATTTGTCACATATATTTATCTGGAAATTCTAGCGCCCACATATGGATACAAAAGTTCTACGCGCAGACTGCTCTCTGGTGACAAGTATTCCTCTAGCAGTAGCAGTATTTAGTGGACATCAAGGGAATCAAAAGGCCTGAGGAGAGGGGGGGGGGGTTCAGGGCTGAAGCCCCAGGCCCGAGCCTCAGGGGGGCCCGACTGGTTCAAAGCAAGTCAGAAAAAAAATGTTATTTATTATTTGTCATTCATTTTTGAGGGGGATTTGTTCTAGAAGTGATAAATAATCAACTGGAGAGGATCCCGTAAAGTCATCTGGCCCCAACAATATATTAAACACGTTCTGATGCTATATAAGTATTTATAATGCATTCTGTATTACACACAAGTAATATTAGCACCATATATTGCTTTAGATGTTGCCCAACTTGCAGTCTGTGTATGTTAGTTGCATATATTGCGGTACATATTAAGTTGTCCATCTCATGTTAAGTGTTCACCGTCTGGCCAATCCTACACTGAAGTAAGCATGAATTTAATCGTAATGTCAACACAATTATTGCTCTGTTTATTTCTAATGGGTAGATTCCCTTGATTAGTTGAGTGTAGACACTAGCCAGATGTTAACATGAGTTGGCCAGCTTAGCCACAGTGAAGAGTGCATTTTAATGTAGCTATATTATGGCATGCTGCTTGTCATCAATTAATTTTATAAATACAAACAGAATTCATTTTGTATGCTCTCAAAAATAATTTTGTCAATTGGGTGTACAAAATTTATAGATGGGTCACAAAATAAATTTAGTACCACAAACTTCATTTCATCAAACAAATGAAAAACAATAATTTTGTAACACAAAATCAATTGTGTGTGGATTTCTAAGCCACAAAATCATTTTTGTCACGTTATGACAAAATCATCAATTTTATAGCCACTACATCAATGTAAAAAAATAAATAATGCACAACTTATAAAACACTATTTTATGACAAAAAAATCAAACTAGAGGAAGTTTGTTTTCCTGGAGTGAAACCGATTCTAAATTTTCAAAAACGTGCAATAACATCTCAAACTTTAGATAGATTGAAAAAACTTCAGCTAAATTCGAAGAAGATGAACAAGTTCAACCATGTTCAAGTTTATTTAAGCTTCAATGGTTACGTTATATAGTATATGTAATGTTTCTCCAATAGCAAATTCAATCTCTAACTCAGTAATATTCATTGTTTGAATGGACAAACAATTTAAAATACTATAAAATGCAGCTACTTAACCTCGGACAGACCAAAAAGGCAACATTTTATATATTATTTTAACGTCTTTAGCTAAAACTTTGAATTTAGGTGGGCAAGCCTAAAATGAATACAAAAAATTGGACCAAAAGTTTGAGGTCGTTAAACCAAGCGATTTAATCAGTTTTCAAACTGGCTCCAATAGTTGAAACCTATCTAAATACAACCATTTAGCCTGCGGATTTCTTACATGTTAGGATTTACATGGCTTGTTTGGGACAAGGCATATGGTAAGCCCCTGATATAACTGCCGAGCAGCAGAGCATGCATGTTACATATGTCACACGTGTCTGATTCTATTACATCTATGTATCACTTTTATCAATATTGTACTTTTATTGTACTTTTAGAACCTGATGCATATAATATATGGTTTCATTGCAGTTAGTCCATATGCATGATTCATTTTGTATTTGTATAATCATTTATCATAGATATGAGATAGATAGATAGATAGATAGACAGACAGACAGACAGACAGATAGATAGATAGATAGATAGATAGATAGATAGATAGATAGACAGACAGACAGACAGACAGATAGATAGATAAATAGATAGACAGACAGACAGACAGACAGACAGACAGACAGACAGATAGATAGATAGATAGATAGATAGATAGACCAAAAGACATGACATAGATATATAGATAATTATTAGATAGATAGATTGATAATTACAGGGTAGAAATATAATTATAAGATAGATAGATAGATTGTTATGAGATAGATAGATAGATAGATAGATAGATAGATAGATAGATAGATATGAGATAGATAGATAGATAGATAGATAGATAGATAGATAGATAGACCAAAAGACATGACATAGATATATAGATAATTATTAGATAGATAGATTGATAATTACAAGGTAGAAATATAATTATAAGATAGATAGATAGATTGTTATGAGATAGATAGATAGATAGATAGATAGATAGATAGATAGATAGATATGAGATAGATAGATAGATAGATAGATAGATAGATATGAGATAGATAGATGACTTCAATTCCTGACCATGGCCTTATCTGTGAGGAGTTTGTATGTTCTCCCCGTGTTTTCATGGGTTTTCCTCCAGGTGCTCCGGTTTCCTCCCACACTCCGAAAACATACTGGTAGGTAATTGGCTGCTAACAAATTGACCCTAGTCTGTCTGTCTGTCTGTCTGTCTGTGTGTGTGTATGTAAGGCAATTAAGACTGTAAGCTCCAATGGGGCAGGGACTGATGTGAGTGAGTTCTCTGTACAGCGCTGCGGAATTAGTGGAACTATATAAATAAATGGTGATGATGATAGATAGATAGATTGATAGATAGATAGATAGATAATTATAAGATAGATAGATAGATAGATAAACCAACAGACATGACATAGATAGATAATTATAAGATAGATAGATAGATAGATACCTAATTATAAGCTAGAAAGATAATTATAAGACAGATAGATTGACATGAGATTGAGCGATGAATAGATAATATGATAATAAGATAAGTAACAGACAGATAGATATGAGATAGTGAGATAGATATATAGATAATTTTAAGCTAGAAAGATAATTATTAGATACATATGAGAGAGAGATATGAGATTAGATACATAAAATGAGAAATGTTGCACAATTGTGTCCCTGTTTTCACATCTTTATAGATATAATACAACAATAATAACATTTTGCAAATCATTTCCTCACAGCCCTCCGACATGGTATAAATCATAACATAATGCCGCAGGCAGAAACCTATTGATTTCTATGTGGAGAATAATGTTATAAGCGAAGCAAAAATAGTGTCATGCTTATTAAGCTGCACGGGCCAATAAAATGCTTTCTTTGGGGCATACAAAACCCAAATATATTACTCAAAATATATTACAAGGAGAGGCTTTTACATGAATAAGGTGAGACACTTGACTGTGTGATCTATAAATAGTGTAACGTATTAGAACAGACAGACAAGGAGACGACTTCCAATGATACGTGTGGCATCTTGTTAAATAATGTAAGGACAAGGCTGTGAGAGGATTCAGAGGGACTTATAAGAACAGGATAACCAAAATATGAAGCTGATAGTGATATGGTGGTATGTTGTCTTTTAAAATATATCACATCTATCTTGGAGAATTCTATGAAATATGTGTATAACCACTATAGACTTCTATTAATTGTTACTTAAGTTAGAAATGCCCAGGCTCGGTTCCTCGAGAACCGAACACACCCGAACTTAGGGGATCCGAGTTCCGAGCTGAGCCGGCTCGGTACTGTCGCACGCCCTTGGATTTGAAAACAAGGAAAAACGTCATGATTATGTCGTCAGATCTCGGAACTGGCGCATTTTGGAATCCTTTTTAAGATCCAACATAACGGAGGGTGGAAGGGATTGCGGACCCCCACTTTTCTATTCTGCCACTGCTGTGTGGTAATGTTTCCTAGATGTGCTAGGAACTGCCGTGTGTTTGTGTCATTGCTCTGTCGCTTACCATCCAGCCAGGTCGCTGCAGTATTTGTCCGAAAGTGTATGAAAATAATATAGTGATCCGTGAGTTGTTCAAAATTGACTGCAATGACTTGAAATTAGTGTTATTGAGGTTAATAATAATGTAGGAATAAAAAAATAGCAAAATTATGTGATTTTAGCATATTTTAGGATTTTTTCAAAAAAATCCAAAACCAAAACCAAAACATGCGAGGGCAATTTTGCCAAAATCAAAACACGAAGCTAATCCAGATCCAATACAAAAACCAGTTCACTGGGGTCAGTGAGCATCTCTAACTTAATTACTTATAAGGTTTTTCCATTTTCACGTGACTGTCACGTATTGGATTATACATGCCATAGTGCAATTTTTCTAAATACATTGTTTTATTTTCCTATTGTTTCTGTGCTCACTAGCCATGTACTAATATCATCAGGCAGCACTGTTAGTTTGCGTTGCCATGGGAGACGACACTGTTCTGCTGTCTTCATTGGATACAGTTGTAGAAATCAGCTTTTGTGTGTTATCCACATGCAAAGATAATAAACACCTTTTATCGCCTGACGACAGTGGTGAACTACAGGATTCACTACAGGGGCCCTCCCTGCAATAGGGCCGCACATTACCTTTAGTATCAATTTTCAGTAATACATTAAAACAATACATTTAACAAAACATGAATACACCTCCTCTCTCTTACTCCTAGGGAAGGATCTAGGGGCCGCTGGTTGAAGGCTCGGTGGGCTAACTGCCTCATGATATAAAGCCATGGATGAAAAGCGTAGAAGTGAGCCAAGAATAAAAATCATTGTGAAACTTGCACGAGGGCGCATAGAAACAACTAATGTCCTATCTCTACGCACTTGGGGGGTGCCACAATACAAACTTGTTACTTTTTTTACGTGTATCTTTTCCCTACGTACATTCGAAATACATGTCCACCTCTAAATGAACCTCAAAAAGTGTATAATAATTCTATGATGAATCAATATGCAAATTCATAAAAAGAGTGTAGTAAATACAAATAGTCTAATACAATGGAAATCCTGGCACTGTAATACCCCTTTCACACCGAGGCATGGACCAGTTATACCATGTTCACATTACCGCCCCGGCAATATCCCGGCTTTTTGAACCCAGGATATTGCCGTGTCACAGAGCATCCCAGCTCATCAGACACCATTCAAACTGCACCTTGGACCCGGGAAATTCGCGGGTCGACCCCGTTCATACTGAACCCGGGTCTGCCCTGGCAGTAAGTGTGAGTGATCACAAGATGAGCTTTGATTGGCTGATGCTCCCAATCAGTCCCTTTCTGTGAGACACAGGTTGAAAACCACGGGTCACACTGGCGGCTACCTGGGACTGACCTGGGAATAACCCTGCAAAAGTCCTGACTCTAATTCGGGGTTCATCAGACCCGGGTAGATGTAGGGACCCCCTGTGCACACTGAGCCACGACCCCGGTCGTCAGGGCTCTCCCCGGCAATATCTCGAGTTTTTAGGGCGGTGTGAATGTGGTTTTAGTGTGTCACTGTGAATGGGTCATTCTGGGTCAGTAACCTTGATCGTTGGCCTCTACTACATCATCACTATGACCCTCTGCTCTCCCCTTTTAATGACTCAACTTGATAATGCAGGGTAGACACGGGTCCAAGGTGAAAGGCGAACAAGGATATACCCGGTACCAAAGTGCGGTGTGAAGGGTTGCTACACGGGTTGAAACCGTGTTCATTATCCTGTGTCTGATCCGGGATTTTGGTAAGAAAGGGGTATAAGAGTGCTTAATTAATATCATATTAAAATATTACAGTATAGAAAGAAACATACAAAGTGTAAGTATATAGACCAAATACACAAAAGAAGTAATGTAAAAATTAAGATAATGATATCAATATTAAATAAAACATATCATAGCGTTTTCTTAAGCCCTACGAAAACATAGATCTGAGTTTATAAATCTAGAATATATCACTTTGTGATCATTTTTTCTGAATATCGCCACCCTTCTCACCCAATATTACTAGTTCTACAGAGTTTCTTAACTCCGATCCTCACGCACCCCAAAGAGCTCAGGATTTCTGTCTATGAAACAGGTGGTATAATTACTGATCCAGCTAAAGTTACCTGTACGATTAAAGAAATCCTGAAAACATGACCTGTTAGGGGTGCATGAGGACTAGAAGAAACACTGCTTTAAAAGATAAAACGGTGGAGTCCAAATTGTGTTGTAGACGAAAATGTTTGGAAACCGAATGATTTTCACCCTTGTTCCTAATAGTTCTCCTATGTTCTGGTATCTTTAGTTTTAGAGGGAGTTTAGTTTTGCCTACATATTGTAACTAGAGATGTTCACTGACCCCCGTGTTTTGGTTTTGGATCTGGATTAACTTTGAGTTTTGGTTTTGGCTTTGGCAAACCGTCCTTGTGTGTTTTGGACACCTATTTTTTCCCCTAAAATCCCCATTTATTTTCTAGAATCACACAATTTGGCTCTTTTTTTGTTCCTACATTATTATTAACCTTAATAACATTAATTTCCAGTCATTTCCAGTCATTTTTTGTCAAGTGACAAGAACACTGCTACCCCTCCTGTTTCTGTATGAGCAATGGCACTGAGCAATGTCACCGGAGACTAGAGAGTGATAAGAACATTGCTACCCCTGTTTCTGTATGAGCAATGGCACTGAGCAATGGCACTGGAGACTGGAGAGTGACAAGAACACTGCTACTCCTCCTGTTTCTGTGTGAGCAATGACACTGAGCAATGTCAGTGGAGACTGGAGAGTGACAAGAACACTGCTACCCCTGTTTCTGTGTGAGCAATGGCACTGAGCAATGTCAGTGGAGACTGGAGAGTGACAAGAACACTGCTACCCCTGTTTCTGTGTGAGCAATGGCACTGAGCAATGTCACTGGAGACTGGAGAGTGACAAGAACACTGCTACTCCTCCTGTTTCTGTGTGAGCAATGGCGCTGGATCTCCTGGGGAGGGAGGTACTTATGGAATCCAAAAGATTCCATAAGTACCTCCATAAGCGAGATCCGACAACGCAACAATGACGATCCGAGGACGAGCAAAAGTACCGAGCCAGCTCGCAAGCCTACTCAGATCCTCTAAGTTTGGGTGGGCTCGTTTTTCAGAAAACCGAGCCTGAGCATCTCCAATTGTAACCCACTTGTACACCCCAGTAAGTATATAACAATTAAGCAGTTCATAAGCTGTTTTATTTGGAATGTAGTATATTTGGTAGAATTCATAAAAGATCTATTATTGGAGCTCACAAATTTACATACATTATGGTCACGTTTGAAATAAAAGCCACAGTTTGTTTCCCCAAAAAGATCCTTTTTAACGTTTTCTTTATTATTATATAATATAACAATATTATCATTACCCTACCCTCCCAGAATGTCCGAGAGGCTCCCGAATTTCGACCTCATCACCACGCCCCCTCATCACCACGCCCCCTCATCACCACGCCCCCTCCCGCACTTGACGTTGGCAAGTATGAATAATATTGATTATTACTGCCGGCTAAATCCAGTCTTCAGTCAGATTCTAGTACTACTAAGACCTAGGTGAATATAGTGATGAACTTTGGATTAAGGGTTAGAAGGGGAAGGATTAAGGGGAAGAAGGGTTAATTACTTCTTCCACCTTGAAGACACAGACAGACACCTATTAGGAGGATGCACCCTTGTAAGCAATTGTTTATATTGAGAACATGAAAAGCCTCTCTGCTTGGAGAAAGAAAAATAATGAATAGGTGAGGGTCTGACATTTCCATTACACAAAGAAATCTCGGAGCATCTTAATGATTCTGTCTGGTCCACGTGTACTGAGAATCCTCTCCCGTCTGTGTAATTTTCAGTGCCGCGCACTTTGTCAGCGGACGTATAATTCTGCAGGCAGCGCAGTCTGTTGCTGTCTGTCACAGACTCCGCCGGTGTATCTCGCAAAGATATCAGCATGGGCGAAGTGAAATGTGTGCAGCTTGCAGACTGAGCCAAGCGACATGACAGCTTTTCACGGGGAGGTTTTCATGTCTGCACAACGTGGCATATTCTGATAAAATGACGACAGTTAAAATATGGAGAAAAAAATCCCCTACATCTGATTTGGATGAAATGCTGCATGTTTAGTACATGATAAAAGAGACATTGTACATTTGCAGCTAGACTACTAAGATTAGGGTACAGCTAGTCTCATCAAGATGCTAAGGGAGATGTAAGCATTAATACATATATTTCCTATTCCAATTCTGATCAAATAAACAGAACTATATTCTTATTCTCCGTGTATCTCTCTGACATTACCAATTCCAGCCTTTATTTTCAGTCCTTCTTGCAGTGAGGGCAGCATAGCAAGCAATAGTTATTCTCTTCATCTGGTACCCAAGTGACATTATTTTATGCATATACTTCTGTCAAATATATGTTTTTAATACACAAGTGGCATGATTATAAGTAAAATATAGCCTTACATTTGGCTGGTAGTGATGCCATTGCTTATATTTAGAGAGTTGTGATGTTCCTCCTGTAAAATATAATTATATATTTGGTGGTCAGTGATGTCATCTGGTTCTTGTTCATCCTTCGGCCTCCGCATTGTCATCACCCTGTTGTGCTGTGCCGTGAAACTTGGCACCACACAGCAGAGAACAGGGCAAGGGTGACATTATCACGTTACCACAGCCCCTCCTGCATTTGCCACCTGACTTCCCCTCCAGATTCTCCCAGAGGGGAGGTAATAAAAGTTAGCAATTATGCCCCATCACCACTTCAACCCACCCTCCTGTTTGACGGTTTAGCCTCCACTTCCTCTGCTGGCTGCCTAAGCTTAATGACCCTTTGCATCTATTGTCTCTCACTCCCCCCCTCCTTCTAGAATGTAAGCTCTCACTGGCAATGTCCTCTACCCCATGTCTCATGTCTGTCCATTGTCTTTTTTTGTTTCTGTGATGTCTTATGGTTACTGTTCTCATGTTTGTCATATTTGTATGTTTGTCAGGCGAATCCGTGGCATCACATAATTAAACAGCGGTGATGATGTCACTTTTGTCACCTCACTCATTATAAAAGTGTTTCGTGACAAGCGTTCCTGTAAGCCGGCCTCATTTACAAATCACAATATGGCCCAGGTGCACAGCTGTAACCTCGTTGGGTTTGCTGTGCTCTTCGATTGGTGCAAATGCACCAAAGTGCATAGATTGGGGCAACACAGTGGCTAAAGGGTTAGCACTTCTGCCTCACAGCACTGGGGTCATGAGTTTGATTCCCCACCATGGCCTTATCTGTGTGGAGTTTGTATGTTCTCCCCGTGTTTCCGTGGGTTTCCTCCAGGTGTTCCGTTTTCCTCCCACACTCCAAAAACATACTGGTAGGTTAATTGGCTGTTATCAAAATTGACCCTAGTCTATCTCTCTGTGTCTGTCTGTGTGTGTGTGTGTCTGTGTGTGTGTATGTTAGGAAATTTAGACTGTAAGCCCCAATGGGGCAGGGACTGATGTGAATGAGTTCTCTGTACAGCGCTGCAGAATCAGTGGCGCTATATAAATAACTGATGATGATGATGATTTACGGAGCCAGATGACGGCGTTTGCAGAGGAGCAAATTGAGAGCTAGGCTGAGGGAGGGCGGTTTATGTAAAGTATGAAGTCGACGCATTGATGCACCTTGTTTTCTGGAGCAGTGCAAAAAAAAAATCAGTTTGTGGATAATATAAAATTATATAAAGTAGTGGAGAGGGCACATTCCAGGGGCGTTACTTACTGTGAACAGACATTTCCACTCCACAAAAAGACTTGATTTTAGCAGCAGCTCTGAGCTTTCAGAGATTGGATCTCGTCCTGTACTTTTAGTTGAACCCATTTTGAGCCATTTAGTTGCACAAACAAAAGAGCCAAATGTAATAAAAACCAAGCCAATGTCTCTGCGCTCTCATTATGAATTTAAGCCATAAATGAGGCTAAACTAACAGTATCCCGGTACGGGCCATCTAGGTGCATGGGCGCAAAATGAAAATGTTTTGTGTTGCACATCAAGGGCCTGATTCATGTTTTGACGTGTCTGTCTACGTATCCCATCTTGTGTGAAATAGCTCCGCGCAGGGTCAGACACAGACCTCGCGTCAATGAACTCAATTGCATGCAATTAATGTCCGAATGCAATGCCACGACTGTTCACAACTTGAGAGGCAGATTGGGGGAAGGGAGGACGGACTAATCTAGGCCATGTACTTACGTGCAAGTTGCGTTCCGACTTGAATGCGCTTTATAAATGATATCCAGTGAAGGCAAAACATACCGGGATCTCAGAATCATTTCCTATGGGTCACATGCTTTTTTTTTTTCAAATTTAAACTTTTATGTTACTTAGAAGGAATATTATTACCCCAACTCTAACAATAAAAGAATATTAGAAGAAAGCTCACAGTTCAGTGGCATATATACCAGCCGTGTGCTTTTATTCATCACATAACTCCACAGTGACTTCTAATACCCTAATATTATATAGTATGAGTACATTATTTACTGTTATAAAGCACTCACATTCACTAAGAGTAACTGTGACTGGATCACTATAAATAACTTATGGTATAAATTTATTTAAAGGTAATAGCGCAGGGCGCTTATTTATATAATTGCAAATGTACTTATTTTTGATATTGTGTGTAGTTTGGTAAAGGAAATATCTTTATTTCTGAGACCAGGGGAAGAAATTAATTTTTTGTTTTAACTTTACTAGAGAAAATGCATTATTTCTGAGGTATATACCTAATGCAATAAACCTTTGTCGAAGAAGTCTTTTATGTATTTTAGTAGGGAAATGACTTGTTTGGGGTTTTGTAACTTCTCTTTGGGAATGTGTATTCTACAACTGTCTGAAGGACCCATGTTAATTTCATGTTAATTAGACTTTTTGATGTGTGAATGTTCAGCACCTGAAGGCACAGGAAGGTTTAATTAGATATGCTGTTAGATTTCTTGTGTCTAAAACAAGAAATCAAAGCAAGTTTTAGGATATCACAGATAAGTGTAAATATTGTTAGCTTTGCATTGCATGTAAATCCATGTTTGGGTAAACACATTGCATTCTGATACTAAAAATAGCTCAGACCTCAGGGGGCTGTGTCCAAACTGTATAAAAAAGCACTGTTTTGTATTGTAAGTTGTTCTTCTTGTTTCATCTGACCTGTTCACTGGTACCTTCAACCAGGGTGAGCAAATAACATCACTTGCTTCAAAGACCTGCTTGGAAACTTGTCTATCCCTGTGATCTACAGATTAGACCCAACTCTAATCCATTCCCGGCTGTTCTGAAATTCGGAGCCAGCTTTCCAGTACCACCGCTCTGCCTGCTACCCAGCAGCTCTGGCCAGTGTAATAGGCCAAGGGGGGATCCATCCACAGCAACCCTGATCCATAGGAAGAGGTCAGGGGTACCAGCCCAGGTACACCAGTAACGGGGTACACTAGCAGTGTCAGTTACCCAGAAGAAACCCGATGCCGGTAAGGAGTCCAGTGGTGGCAGCATTTGTAAGCACCCTGTCACAGTAACATACTAAACTAATGAATAACAGATAATATGGGAAATGCTATTTTTACTCTACAATTACAGACCCATTGAATCATTTGTCTACTGCTGAAATTAAATTTATATTGTTTGTGTTTATTCTTATATTTCTTCATGTGTACCAGCTTCCTATTCAGGGGGTGTTTAATAGAGGAGCAGGGTCTTATGACTAGAGCAGGGTCATCCATTAGGCGACCTAGGTTACTGCCCCGGGCCCACTGTCACTGAGGGCCCTGATTATTCTAACATGATTTTATGTATGGTTTTTTTTTTGTAAAATGAGGGGAGGAAGGAGGTCCAAACCAGTTTCTTGCTAAGGACCCCATGGGGCCCTAATCAAACTCTGCCATTTGCTAATTTAAGGCACATTTGTTTATTGAAAAGGCATTAAAGGGAGGGGGTTGATTCACTGTAAACAATGGATTCCAAAAAAAAGTCCTGCCCTTGATAACACAGATTGTTTCTGCAACAAATGATCTGTGTCATTGTTATGGCTAAAACACAAATGCCGGTCACACAGGAAAACCAATATCAAGCCTATACCGGTAAATTGTCACACACGAGGCCCCAAAAAAGGTTAGCCTGCCTGAGAATTATCTTTTTGAAACCAATCAGATTGTTTCAAGCCTGTTTGTAGGTCCAGGCAGCAGATAATCTCTGGCTGTCTTGTGCGTGCATTCATGTACCGAAATGGGATCCAACGTCTTGACAACATAGACCAGGGGTCAGGGAACTTTTTTTTACCTTTTATTGGAATTCAAAATTTTATTGAATCTATTCAAAATTTCTTTGAAAGCTTCAACTTCAAAACTTCAGGTTTTAGAGAAATGATGTTGCTTCATTTTTGATACGAGAGCATCAATATTGGGGCATTTTGATGTCAGAGCAATTTGGATACAGTCTTCAGCGTCCAATCGATTTCTCTGATTTGTTTTTAATGTTCGTTAGAGTGGAAAATACTTGTTTGCAAAGGTAGGTTGTTGCAAAAGTCAGCAACTTTTTGACTGCCTCCTCATGTGCAATTTTGAATGCCTTTGCAGCCGTTGACATCCAAAAATATGACAGATCTGCTTTGTTTTCAAATGCAATATGTGCTTCATTATTGCATCGAAGCTCAAGAAGTGCCTCTGCCAACCCTTGAGGCTCTTCTGGTACAACAGCAATTTCACGTTTAAAGGGGTCTACAATCCAACTGACAGCATGTGAATCGGCAGCATTACCCCCAGGAATTTCATTTTTACCCCATTTGGGGTAATTTACCCCTGTTCCCTGACCACTGTCATAGACGAACAATTGGATTGTGTCCAATCTGGCCACCCAGAATTGTGGGCAACTGTAAAGTGCCCACGTTGCTTGGGGCTGGGCAGGGCGATTGGATCAGCCCGTGTGTGTCCGGTTTTGTAAACATCATGTAACTATAGGCTTCTTAACCTTCATAATACTTGGAGCTTGTACATGCTGTTTCGTAGTGTTCTATAAATGGAACACTTGACAATGAGGGCTCCATATGTACTCAAAAGGATATTACTTCTGTAGCCATTTAAAATAGACACAGGCAGAATTCCATCCAAAGAGCTTACGCACAAGCACTATAAATTAATACATGACAGAACCATCAGCCAACAATCCTGCTGGACATCTGCCAAAGCATCCCTACACTATGTATCATCTGATATAATGGGAATGCAACCTCTGGGAGGAAATAACTGACTTTTAATGGCGTCCAGCTTAAATGTAAGAAAACAATCCCCAATTTCACCTCAATATTTATTTGCAGTAAAGATGAGTTTCCCTCGGTTATTGTGTTACAGCAGGGGGGGCATTATCTCCTTGTAATGGCTGTAAAGAGCCATTTCTCTGGCTGAAACGATCAATTATACTGTTGTAGCACACTAGCGGGTGATTGTATTGATCCGATTGGGAAATCTCGTGACATTGAGTGAAAATGAGGCCAAGTTCATTTCATGTTCGATAGGGGAAGAAGAAAAATATATGAGTCTTAAAAAGAAAAAGACTGAAATGAAAGATCTGAGGTTTCACTGACTGTTATATTGTTATCGTACCCGATTGGAATTTTTCACTAAGACTTTTTCAGCACTACAGATCTATCATTAAATATTAAATCAAGGTGTTCAATAAACCGCACAGTGAGACTGCAGACTGTAATGATCCCGTCTTTCGAAAGTGAGTTTTACATATTGAGTGTGTCCCTGGTTGGAAAGATATTTTCCTACAGATTTAATTTTTTACGTTAAATGCCAGCGCTCTGGCATTTGCAGAGCTGTGTCTGTCTTCCACCATGGTTTAGACGCCGTATTTATATGTTCATTGCAGAACTTCTTTAATTTCACAACTCAGCAGTCGAGCCATTACCTGAATACTTAAAGAGAATTGAATAATTGATCCGCAATAACTAATGGATGCACATGGCAAAGTAGGGCTGAGAGTGTGAGAGGACATAACAGAAACTGGATCTGCCCAGGCTCTGTACCTTAATCCGGGAAAATTAATTGGTTCTCATTAACTCAGCAGGTGTCGACACGTTAAGACTAACTCTACGCAGCAGCAGGAAATGTTCAGATGAACAGGGTACATTTCATGTGTTACTGTTAAAATCTATGCAACACTTAAAACTACAAAAATATATGATTAAGGGTTTTTATGGTCCTGGCACAAAAAATGATTAAATCTAATGTTTCAACTGGTTGTCTTCGTCTCACTTAACTTGACTTCTTTTTTTCTAAAATAAAATTTAAGAAAAAGTAATTTTATTGGCAGGATTAGGTATAAATATTACACAAACACACACGCCTATATTTGTGCAATATATAAATATTACATAATTATATGTCACAAGTATTACACTGCAGGCTTGCCAACAGGCAATATACTCAATGAACTGGTTTCCACTATACTATTGGGATCTACTGGACCTATGGCTCTGTACACACAATAGAAAATGTCTCCCAATCCTAGTGCAACATCTGTAACGATTTTACCAACGATTGAAAGTCCCGATCAGCATGCCGATTCCTGTGTACACACTATACACGTTTTACAAGATTTACCTTCAGATCTGTGCTCTCCATCGGCTGATAAGATCCTGACTCTGCACCAGGGGCGGGCTTAGTCGGGGGGGGATCGGTCCCCCGGGCCGCTCAGTCTCACCGCTGTTAGGGCCGGCCGGAAGGGATGCGGGATGCCACGGGATCCAGGCCGCGCCAGCGCACAGGCGGCCGCATCACATGACACGCGATGCGGCTGCGTCATTGGACTTGGCCGCATTGCGTGTCATGTGATGCGGCCGCCTGTGCGCCCCCCAGGCTGAAATCTGCCAGCCCGCCCCTGCTCTGCAAATTCCATAGAGATTTATGGACACGGACGGTCATGAATGCCTACACACTGCAGAACTGGAACAACATCGCTCCATCATTGAACAAGATTTTTAGTCCGGTTTAAAAATCAGATCAAACAATATGATGAGCTTTGGAACAGTAAATGTTCATCGTTGGAGCGTACACACTAATGCGATATCGGGCTGAACGGTCGTTTATAGTGTGATTGGCCCAATAATCTGCTGAAAACCCTGTGTGTACCCAGCCAAAGAGAGAGACGGATCCTGTTGGTGCCAATATCTACACAGCAGGTAAGGCGCTCAGATATTGCTCAAGGTCAAGGGTCAATTCTAACAATGAGCACATTCAGGATACAAAAGAATAGACCATGTCAAGGCGGGCCAGACCTATGCTAGTTGAATAAGGTATACATGAGGCTTGTGCTCCCTGTTGTTGACGCCATCAAAGAAAATTAATTCATTAGTGCTTTAATATGAATGCCTCTGTCACATGACGACTAGAATAATACACAGCGTGACAGAGGTGTTCTCGTGTTGAAATAAGAATGCATTATTGACCTTTTGAACTCCTCACCAACATGAAAGAAATGTCTTTACTTGGAAACCTTGATGTAATTAAATTTAAGAACATGTGAATTGACTTCAAATAAAAAAAAGGAATCTTAGGATCAGATTGAAGGTTAATATATATTTTCACAAACAATGGTGTTACATGGAAGTCCTTGAAAAGGCATATTCCTGTAATTATCAGGTAGTCTATAGTCGATTCTCGGCAACAGACTTGACACCTTTATACCTCAGCTCAAACGGAATATTACTACTCACAAAAGAACACTAAAGATAAGTAAGGCATATGTTTTGCAGTAAAATGTATGTTTAAAGAAATAGATAAAATAAATAATTCACAAAATAATCTAGTAGAGTTTGGATAAACATGTTTATTTTAAAATAAAGTCACATTGTTAAATAAAAGTTGTAATATAAACAGACTACAGATGAGCGCATGGAAAAAGTGTGACAAAAAGTGCTTGCAGTTACTCATATAAAGTATAGTTTCATAGGGTTGGTAGCACTAGCCAGCTGCCTGTCACTCTTCCATCACTTACAACTTTCTTTCTGTGTCATACAATCACAAAGTATTTAACAAGCTATGTATTTACTTTGCAGCTGAGATTTTAGTTAGCTTAAATCTTTGAGAGAGAATCTGTATTCACTTTCCTGCCTAGCAGGGTCACCACCAGGAGGGAATAGCAGGGAGCGCTGCCCCACCCGAGCACAGAAAGTGAAGTGCTGGTGTCTGTCTAATGTGTGTATATAAATTTCTTGTCTCAAGCTTGGCCAGATTGGGACTGAAATACTATGTGGGTGTCATCCGGGCAGCAGCCTTCTGTCTTCCATGGGACACCCCAACAGCTCTTTCCTGCTCAGGGATCACAGGTCTGCACTGCACTACACACTCCTTGGGGGAAGTCACCAGTGATGTCATCCACGGGAGTTCTTTCCAGCAGCGATGTGGGCTACTGTGAGGAAGACTAGAGCCATTCTCCAACAGACACGGATGAAGGCAGGATCCTATGGGGTTGGGAAATTTGGAAGGGTGGTGGCAGTGGTGGTGGAAAGAGGACAAGAGGGTGGGAGTATTTGTGACAAGGGGAGAATGCGGGGAAAGATATGGGACATTGTAAGGAAGAATGGGAGAAATATCTGACAAAGGGAGAGTGTGGCGGCATTTCTGACAAGTGGGGGTATATGTGACGGGGGGAGAGTGTTACACCAATAACAAAAAGCATATAGAAATGTAGTCAGCTTTAAGACCCCTACATTTCAATGTTTCCTAAAGCTTCAATAAAGGAAAATACAATTTACTCTGAATTATATTTTCTTTGGCTTATTTCGACATATAATAATACAGAAATGTTTATTAAATTATTCTAATTACAATTGCCCAACGACTTTGGTATTTTAATGTTTTCTTCCGTTTTTTGTGCTAAACATATATGTATTGTCTGTGTCTTATACCTGCAAATCAATATATATATTTGCCTTCAGAATACGTTGCTTACCTTAAAAAAAAAAGCATGATTCCTAGAGAGGAAAGGAGAGAAATGCTAAGTAACCAGGATACACAACACAAACAGGTTTTTCAAACCGACATATGTTGCCACTGAAACACGTTACACACAATAAATACAATGCACATTCCACTCAAGTCGGTAATTGGGTTATACAACCCAAGGGAGAGGATTTGAGACAATAAAACAGACGTTGAAGAGAAGGACACAGCAGCTCTGTTTAAAGATATATTTTCTCAGCTGCTTGTAAATTTATTGGCAGATCTGTACAGGGTTTCCTTAGATTATACAAACACTGCTCTATTTCTGGGAGGTAAAGGTAGCGATTTACATTTCTCCTTCAACACTTTCAATGTGTTGAATACACAGCGCCCTTATTATCTATAGGCATTCAGTGCAATGGTAGCGGCTACCAATTACTAGTGGGACCAGGGTACCGGCACAAATCAGCTACTTGGGGGGGTATAGCCCAGTGCCACAACCCCGGGCCGCTACACACACGGAGGAGCAGGAGTCCGCAACATCACAGATAACAAGCTGCCAGTTTCTGCCCCTTCATGCCAGCAGGAGGTGTTCAGTGTAGGCTGCACCATTGTGGCAGTCCAAACACTTATTGAGTGTCTTAGGTGCTCCCTATACCCTGTCGTCCTATGCAGCCATCTGGTGGTAGTGCCGACACTAAGTGAAACCTTGGAAAGACCCCCCTGTGTCCCCAAGCCCTATCTTCACGCTACCTTCCCATGTCTCCAATGGACTGGGTTGATTCTATCACCTTGTGGCTTGAAGGGTGACATCTGAAACCACGCACAAAATGTGGGGATTTGCAAATCCTTAAACTGCATATGGTTTAGCCAAACTACATGGTAAAATGTGAAACATCCAGTTTTACTTTGCAGTGCACCTAAGTGTAGGCGAACTTGTTTTTTTAAATTAAATGTATACATTTTAAAAATTACAAGTCCCCCGCCCACCCCCTTATTGCATTAACAAAACAGCCCAGTCTGCTCAGCATTGGGCTTGGTCCTGTAGGGGACTGACCAAAAATACGATTGTGTCACCTCACCTAGACAGTACTGGTCCAATGTTGGGTAGCACTGGGATCCTCCTGGTACCCCTGGTCATTGGGTACCAGGATAAATTAATTTGGTATTAGACTGACATGAACAATCTTTTGTGGCACTGCAAGAGCAAGCATGCACTGACTGTTATTCATACCTGCCAATGTTTACTCGTTGACCTCCAGGAAATCCAGGGGAAAGTGGGCGTGTGAAGGCGGGGCTCGACAAAGCACGTCATTTTGGCCCCGCCCCCTAAGCAAATTGTCACCCTTTTGGCCAATTACAACAAGGGGTGGGACCACGATGACGTGATAATCGTGGCAATCGACTCCCAGAAATTTGGGAGCCTCCCGGACATTCCAGGAGAGAAGACAACTGTGCTGTTATTGCATGCTGGAACTATAAGCACGAGCATGTACATGGGTACAAGGGAATACTGGCATTTGTATTGCCACAATAGTGAAAATTAAAAGTAACCCCTAAAGAATTTTTTCAAGCCCAGTCTTCAAGTGTGCCTGGGAGAGGTTCCAGCGGGCCACAAAGGTTCATAGCTCTAATAGGGCTCAGCACAGGTATGGTCCAAAAGAGCTCACACTGTATACTGGTCATCACGTTAGGGCTCATACTGTATACTGGTCATCACGTTAGGGCTCACACTGTATACTAGTCATCACGTTAGAGCTCACACTGTATACTGGTCATCACGTTAGTGCTCACACTGTATACTGGTCATCACGATAGGGCTCACACTGTATACTGGTCATCACGTTAGTGCTCACACTGTATACTGGTCATCACGATAGGGCTCACACTGTATACTGGTTATCACGTTAGTGCTCACACTGTATACTAGTCATCATGTTAGGGCTCATACTGTATACTGGTCATCACGTTAGTGCTCACACTGTATACTGGTCATCATGTTAGAGCTCACACTGTATACTGGTCATCACATTAGTGCTCACACTGTATACTGGTAATCACGATAGGGCTCACACTGTATACTGGTCATCACGATAGGGCTCACACTGTATACTGGTCATCACGTTAGTGCTCACACTGTATACTGGTCATCACGATAGGGCTCACACTGTATACTGGTCATCACGTTAGTGCTCACACTGTATACTGGTCATCACGATAGGGCTCACACTGTATACTAGTCATCATGTTAGAGCTCACACTGTATACTGGTCATCACGTTAGTGCTCACACTGTATACTGATCATCACGTTCGTGCTCACACTGTATACTGGTCATCACGTTAGTGCTCACACTGTATACTGGTCATCATGTTAGGGCTCATACTGTATACTGGTCATCACGTTAGTGCTCACACTGTATACTGGTCATCACGTTAGGGCTCACACTGTATACTGGTCATCATGTTAGGGCTCATACTGTATACTGGTCATCACGTTAGTGCTCACACTGTATACTGGTTATCACGTTAGTGCTCACACTGTATACTGGTCATCACGTTAGTGCTCACACTGTATACTGGTCATCACGATAGGGCTCACACTGTATACTGGTCATCACGTTAGTGCTCACACTGTATACTGGTCATCACGTTAGTGCTCACACTGTATACTGGTCATCACGATAGGGCTCACACTGTATACTGGTTATCACGATAGGGCTCATACTGTATACTGGTCATCACGTTAGGGCTTACACTGTTTTATGGTCATCACAATAGGGCTAGTAATGGTAATGATGCGCGCTTTGCTTTGTTCTAAAGAACAATGCAGGGAATTGAATCTGCCCCTTAGAGTTGGAAGTATGCCAGTTATTTTGCACAGGATACACATTTCTGTACGGTGCATGCACATAAAAATGTGTCCCCTTAACCCTGGAGATGTGGAATGGGGGCAGACAGGGGTGGGAAAGTATAGGAGTACAGTAAGGGTGTGCTTATGTGATTGTAACATAATTAGGCAGAAACGCATGCCCAGATCTGACTTTTAGGAGGTGTATCTTAGCAGGTAGTGGAGGGCTGGTACTACTATACATAATGATGATGATGATGACTGCCAGCAGAACTACTTAGCCCCATCTGATTGGTGAATACCAGCTTAAATCATTAGTGTTGCGGTTATATTATATTAAGTCGCACCCATCTGCTTGAGTTACTTTATTGACATTTCCATTTGGGCTACTGCAATAAAGAAGATTCCCATTTGATTCTTAAAGAGGTAGACAACAGATGTGGAGGTGTTTGAATTTAATTACATTCTGCATGAAAAATGCTACTTTCGCATTTATTAATAACTGTCAAGATAATATTCTTTGTTGTGTTTATGACACTTCATTACATTATTATATTGTGTATAAATGGGCTGATGCATCTTTAGTATTTACTATTAACACCGTCAACCCACATTCATGTACTGTTGTGTTCTGTAACTTACAGATGCTTAGAATACTACTGTTTTTGTCTTTTTCTCCAATTGCTCTTTCTAAGTAGCAAGTGTTCTGTTTTACAAGGGATTTTTATACTTAGATAGACTGAATGTCTCCTCTAATAGCCTGAGAGATAATGGTCCTGGCACAACTCCATCAGATATAAGGGTCCTGTGAATCCCCCAAAAGAATACTAGCTGTATGCTACAGTAGGTCTCATATATAGATAGATAGATAGATAGATATAGATATTGTGGCAATGGGAGTGGTTTTCCACAGGCCTCTCAGAGTGGAATTAGCTATGAAGCTAACAGTCTGCAGGTAAAAGACTGCAAATCAAGTTATACATGGGTGTAGCACTGTGCTTAGGTTCAGTTATGTACAGGTCAGAGACATGTGATAAAGTAAATGTAATATGTGATTTACTTGCATGCTTTAACGTGTTTGTGTCCACAGCTAGCAGCAGAGCTGATAGGGGTGGCTGTGCTGATTAGGTGTTACAGAGCACCTGAGGAGACATCCTTTAAAGACAAGGTGGGAGTGTCGCCTGTCAGTCATCCAAGCCTGTGGGAGGAGACCTGTGTATTTAACATGGAGTTGTGTTCTTGTCAGAGGTGACTGACGCTGAACTAGTTGGCCAGTCAGTAGTGAGCTGGTCTGTGTCTAGCTAGTGTTTAGGGTCACCAGGAGGTGCAGGCAAAAGGTAGTTGCTTGCTGGTGTCATCCTGACGGAAGAAGTGCTATTTATTGTGATGAAAACAATAACTATATTTGATTTAAAACAAGAAGTTTTGTGTTGCTGATATCTGCTGGGTGTTCTCGCAACAGAAGGTGACAAAAGTGCCAATATATGGAGATATATATATATATATATATATATATATATATATATATATATATATATATATATATATATATTGGACATTAAAACATTAAATAGTGTTCGTAATTCACACTTACATAGCTCTGTATATATTTATGGTCAGTGCAAATAGACCCATGAAATATGTCGAACTTAGAAATCAAATTCATGTCGAATGTATAGAAATGAAGTATTTCCCCAAATGATTAATATGTCATATTTATGTTTAGTATGCACACGTGTGTAAATTTATGCTGTTTTTTTAATATAAAATTATGTTTATATGATGCTGTGAAGAAAAGATAATTAATTTCTAAAAAGTTCTTGACTAAAGTGCTTGGAACAATAGAATCCCAAGTCTTTCCACCAGACCTCTGCCAGTGATGTCACATTGAGGGGGTGGACAGGGGGAAAGAAATGTGTTGGAGAATGAGAGCATGATATGAGAAAATCTTTTACTTCCTGGGGATCAATGTATTATTGAGGATTCATTTCATATCATTCTTCTTGCCACAGAACCAGAGATCAAGAAATTACATGAGTTTTTTCTATTTCTGATTTTTTCCACGTTATCTTAAGAAACTTGTTTGCATAATTATTTTACTGTATGTTCTATTATGACATCTTTTATACCTTAAGCGTTTGTGACATTTTCATCATCTTAAACTCCATTTAATAATGTTCTATCTTTGTGTTCATAAAGTATTCACAGCTAGATAGCTTGCTTATTATAGATGCAACATAACTGAAATACAGGGATTGTTTGGTTTACAATAACTCTTATTACTTTAAGTTGTAACTCTAATTACTTGAAGTGAAGAAGTAACTGAATACTGTCTGTAAAAGTGTCAGAAGAAAAGCTTGTCTTTCAATAGGACAATCATCCAAAGCACACTCAATGAGCAACACTGGAGTGGCTTAAACTGAAAAAAATAAAAATCCTTGAGTGGCCATGTTAGAGTCTCAACCTTAATCCCATCAAATGTATGTGGCAAAATCTCAAATTTGACATCCATGTCCTCTCCTGACACAGAATGAGAAATTTTGCAAGAAATAATGGGCAAATATTCCTCCATCTTAGTGAAACCTCATCCAAAGGATTACTGGTGGTCAGATGTGGGTCAAATAAGACCAAAGGAGACGAATACTTATGATAATATCTCATTTATTTATCTTCAGGGGGAACTGTGTGAAGATGGATGTATAACTCATAAATAAAAATTTCCACTCTAAAAAAAAAACTTTCCAGGCCGTGAGATTCTAATGTGTAAAAAAAAGAATTGTACAAATATACATCATCATCACCATTTATTTATATAGCGCCACTGATTCCACAGTGCTGTACAGAGAACTCACTCACATCAGTCCCTGCCCCATTGGAGCTTACAGTCTAAATTTCCTAACACACAGAGAGAGAGAGACTAGGGTCAATTTTGATAGCAGCCTATTAACCAACTAGTATGTTTTTGGAGTGTGGGAGGAAACCCACGCAAACACGGGGAGAACATGCAAACTCCACACAGATAAGGCCATGGTCGGGAATCGAACTCATGATTCCAGCGCTGTGAGGCAGAAGTGCTAACCACTAGGCCACCATGCTGCCCATTGTTCTAGCTATTGCACCATCAAATGAATCCGTGCTTTACAGATAATTACATATTTTGACATTTAAAGAGCACCCTTGCCTACAAGCAATGGAGGCAAAGAAAGCAATCATGAGGATGCAACTAATTGGTTGTATTCTCACAATGATTATTCCTGCCCATAAAATTGCTTCCTCCACTGGATGTAGCTGACAGCTGCACTTTAAGGACTCAAAACCTGTTTTAGTTCTTTTTTCCAAGAAAACGCCAGTAGCACCTACCCTGATGAATGCACAGTGCAGTAATCACAGAGTGCAAAAATGTTTTATTTTCATTGACAAGGTCCATTTAATACTGAATCTGTGCAATGGATTCTTGATCTGACAATACTGATTTTTATTTAATAAATGCTGGAAGGCTTTCAACCATGACTTCAGTAGAGTTTTGCAGAACACAGACAACAGTGTTGTATGAAAATAATAGATGTCAGTGGGATATAATTCAATACAATGAGCAGAGTCAGCTATATTTTTTGCCATTAAGTGAACCCCTGTGATGCTGTTTGTCTAACAGGATTTGCACTGCTGCAGAGAAGCTAGTAGATAATGCCATGTGCAGTCAAAGTATCTGTCCGGCCTCATTGTCCTTCCAAGGTCAACATTTTATAGCATTAAACAAGAGCGTACAGAGGCCCTTAGGTGGTTAAGAGAACACAAGTTGGGCAGATGTTTTGTCTCATTGAAAGGAAGGTTTATCCCTTCAAGACCAGAGTCAGTTTGCTCCTCATACATTAGAACTAAATTCACATTTTGGTGTTGTAGTGATTTTATCAGAATTAATTTTACCTTCATCATCATCAGCTATTTATATAGCACCACTAATTCCGCAGCGCTGTACAGAGAACTCATTCACTTCCGTCCCTGCCCCATTGGAGCTTACAGTCTAAATTCCCTAACATAGACACACAGACCGAGAGAGACTAAGGCCAATTTAATAGCAGCCAATTAACCTACCAGTATGTTTTTGGAGTGTGGGAGGAAACCAGAGCACCCGGAAGAAACCCACGGAAACACGGGGAGAACATACAAACTTCACACAGATAAGGCCATGGTCGGGAATTAAACTCATGACCCCATGATTTTAATAATTGACCCGATATTGCAGCCTGCACGTCCCAAATGTAACCCTGATGACCAAATATGATCAAAATTGACAGGGTCATTATTGGTATTTAGATGATCCCTATAATACTGTGCATGTGGTCATCTACCGGCTTCAGTAACAAGCCACAATGATGCCAAATCTGGTGCAGCCAGGTTCAGTCCAATTTGGTCACCTACATGTATAGCTAACAATCACCAAAATATACTATTATTCAATTGTTTCCATAGTTTCCACATGCTCCAGAATAGAATGTTCTAGATCCCCTGAGGATTGAAACAAAACAAATTGAGAAGTGACAAACATTCTTCCTGGACGCTGGTCGGATGAATGTTGGTGGAGCTGATCGCTTCTCTGCTTTTGGGAGAGAATGTTGCCTAACCCAACTCAGGTTACTTTCTATGATTGGGATACAAGTAAAGGAAATTGGATATAAGAGAATTAAGGAATATCACAATTACAATTCTGCAGTAAATTATTAATAAAAAATAAGTCTTTATAGGTTCCATCATGTATCTCTTTCTCTTTGACAAGACACGTCACTTGTAGAAAGATAAATATCATTTCATACTAAAGACTGTTCACAATATTATCTACCAATACAAACAGTCAAATTATCTCTAAACTAAATATGTTACATCTTAAGGGTGGACTTACCACTATACTGGGCCATTCTCGGCACAGGTGTGTGTCCGAATCTCGTCTCTCTGTTCTACTAATGTGGGTGAAAAAAATTCAAAAACTTTAAAAGTAGATATTTATCAAAACATATTGTGATAACAGATTATCCCTAGAATGCTCTCTGGATTTTAATTCAACTACTTGGATGCTCTCTGTATTGTATTTCGGTCACAAGGATACTCCCTGTAATATAGATAAGAATGCTCTTTGTATTGTATGTCATTAGAAAGATATCTGTATTGTGTAGAGCTATCTATCTATCTATCTATCTATCTATCTATCTATCTATCTATCTATTTCCCCATATCTATCTATCTATCTATCTATCTATCTATCTATCTATCTATCTATCTATCTCATATCTATCTCTCTATCTATCTCTCTATCTATCTATCTATCTATCTATCTATCTATTTCCCCATATCTATCTATCTATCTATCTATCTACTCATATCAATCTATCTATCTATTTACCCATATCTATCTATCTATCTATCTATCTATCTATCTATCTATCTCATATCTATCTATCTATCTATCTATCTATCTCATATCTATCTCTCTATCTATCTCTCTATCTATCTATCTATCTATCTATCTATTTCCCCATATCTATCTATCTATCTATCTATCTATCTATCTATCTATCTATTTCCCCATATCTATCTATCTATCTATCTATCTATCTATCTATCTATCTCATATCTATCTATCTATCTATCTATCTACTCATATCAATCTATCTATCTATTTACCCATATCTATCTATCTATCTATCTATCTATCTATCTATCTATCTATCTATCTCATATCTATCTACCTATCTACCTATCTATCTATCTATCTATCTATCTATCTATCTATCTATCTATCTCATATCTATCTACCTATCTATCTATCTATCTATCTATCTATCTCATATCTATCTACCTATCTATCTATCTATCTATCTATCTATCTATCTATCTATCTTTCTATCTATCTATTTACCCATATCTATCTATCAATCTATCTATCTACCTATCTATCTATCTATCTATCTATCTATCTATCTATCTATCTATCTATCTATCTTTCTATCTATCTATTTACCCATATCTATCTATCTATCTATCTATCTATCTATCTATCTATCTATCTATCTTTCTATCTTCTATCCATCTATCTATCTTTCTATCTTCTATCTAGCTATCTTTCTATCTATCTATCTATCTATCTATCTATCTATCTATCTATGTACTCATATCTATCTATCTATCTATCTATCTATCTACTGATATCTATCTACTCATATCTATCTACTCATATCTATCTATCTATCTATCTATCTATCTATCTACTCATATCTATCTATCTATCTATCTATCTATCTATCTATCTATCTATCTATCTATCTACTCATATCTATCTATCTATCTATCTATCTATCTATCTATCTACTCATATCTATCTATCTATCTATCTATCTATCTATCTATCTATCTATCTATCTATCCATCTTTTCAATCAAACATATAACATGATGCCTAATTACCTGATTTATTAGAACTTTTCTTACCACACTATGTTATATACTGAACACTCACTCTGTCACCCTACATGTTTCCTCGCCTTGGATTTATATCCATTGTTCTTTTGATTGTAAGCTCTTTTGAGCAGGGATCTTTTCTTTTTATGCCCATATTTGTGTAAATGTTGCAATTATATTATTGTTATATTATTGTTCTAATGTCCCGTATGTACTACTTTCTTTGGGCCAGAAACTATTTTAACAGCCCCTGATCTCATGACTGAACCTCTAAGAGGTCAACAACAGCAGCGGTCCAGCCAACCCAAATGTTCATTCATGGATTTCGTACCACTTGAACAGAAGTTTATGAACATCCTTAGAGTGAGATAGGGTTAAGCTAATTAATATTTCTGATTTAATTACTGTTTGCCTTTTTTTATTATTACTGTTTATTGCGCAGGGATTAGTTATGCATGAAAAAAAATAAAACAATATAATCCAATATTTGTCTGTTTGGTTGTATATTACTGAATTTTAAATCATTCGAAAATAATTTCCTCCTATGTTTTATATAATTAAGAGTAAAATATCCATTGAACAATGCTTCATAACCGGCTATGAAAATCTTATTCACTTATGAGAATTTGAGAGGTAGGAATAATTATGTTGCACCAAAGATTTCTCCCTGGAATACTGAATTAACAAACAATAACATGATATGTAATCTATGTTTCACATAAAGCAATTACCAGACAGATATTTTTCACTATAAACATAAGCATAAAGTGCAAATTAAATGAATTTACATGTGTCGTACATGCCGTAATGCATAAGAGGGAAAACCCTTTGTGTCACTGGATATTGCAGTAAATGACGAAAACACCTCATAGCTATTAAATAGTGTGTGTTTATGTATGCGTGTTGTTAATTTAATAGATTTATTTTTTGCATTAGGCTGTAAATGTACTGCGGTGTGTTCAGAGAGGGATATTGTTAGCTTTCATACTACACGCAACATTTAAAATAATACAATTGAAATGATTTGCTGTGTAGGGAACTTTGTATTTAAAGGATCCCATTCTCGGTTACAGGATTTTTTCTGGGCTGCACCCAATTTGTGAAGTTCCCTCCCATGCACAGTAAGACTTTCCTCTAGTCTCCAAACCTTCAAGCGTTCACTGAAAACCCACCTCTTCAGTAAAGCTTATAATATTCCTCAACCACCATCTTAATCTCCCTAGATTACCCTATTACCATCCTCTACACAGCTAACGCAAGACAACAACCCTCTGACCAACATTGCAACACACACAGCCCACTCAATACTTTTACCTTTGCGTTCTAGCTGGTCCATTGTGCAATATGATGTAGCACATGCCCTTGTGTTTCTAACTCCCATTGTCCTATAGATTGTAAGCTTGCGAGCAGGGTTCTCTTACCTCTCTGTCTGTCTGTATTACCCAGTATTGTCTTATTAATGTTTGTTCCCAATTGTAAAGCGCTACGGAATTTGCTGGCACTATATAAATAAATGTTGATAATGATGATGATGATGATGATGATGAAGGATTATGTACCTGTAATGTAATGGCAACTCCGGGTAGCCAATAGAACTTACATCCTGAACCAGGCTTCGAGCCATGCGGGGCCAAATCCAGATAGATGTATAGAATTCAGAGCCGCATCATAGTCCTCATCTACGCTGCCTTTTGTCTATGCCTCAGGCTCTATTGAATGTCCCCAATGCACCAGGAGTGTTTAATACAAATACAATAGCTTGCTATATGTGTAAGAAGACAGGACAGAGGGATACTAAGCAAACAGTATTACCTACATTGGGCATCATGTAGCGTTGGACGTTCATCCATTTTTGTAGTGGAAACATACACGTTTCTGTACTTCTCATCCACACCAAAATGCATCTATATAGATTTGTGCACATCATCATCATCAGCTATTTATATAGCGCCACTAGTTCCGCAGCGCTGTAAAGAGAACTCACATCAGTCCCTGCCCCATTGGATACAGCCTAAATGCTCTAACACACACACATACACAGACCGAGAGAGACTAAGGTCAATTTAATAGCAGCCAAATAACCTACTAGTATGTTTTTGGAGTGTGGGAGGAAACAGGAGCACCCGGAGGAAACCCACGCAAACACGGCAAGAACATACAAACTCCACATAGATAAGGCCATTGTCAGGAACCAAACTCATGACCCCAGTGCTGTGAGGAAGAAGTGCTAACCACCAAGCCACCGTCCTGTCAATGTATCTTAGACTTGCGGCCCCTTAAGTCAGAGCCGTGGAATGGTTCAAGCAAGCGTTGAGCACAGTAAATGCATTTACAAGTAAGTGTATCCTGCCCCCTGGAGATGCAACTTAATGAGACGCACACCTAGATACGCTTCTTAGGCGTTGTATCTTTTGTGGGCATCAGAGGTCTATTGTAAAGATACGTGATGATGTGCTACCTACCTAGACACTTTTAATTGGCTGTTTGCATTTTGACCCAGATAGCACGCCATTCATTGGCATTTCGGCTTCTTGCATTTCTTATTGGTCAGTGGGACTACTACAGGAACTACTATTCGTATTGGATTTATAATGTGATAAATGACCGATGTGACGACACTATTGTCTCTTGTGTGTATGACAGATCATTACAGTATATTGTGTGCAGAAAGGGTAATTCATGTTTTGTATTTATAAATAACACTGTTAAGTGGCAGCTCAGCCCTATCATTGGGTGTAAGCATGCGCGTTTGTACACCTGACCTGTGTTTTGAGTTGGATTTCATGAGGTACATCCGACTTTACGTACACATATAAGTCCGCAGTTGTTGCTACAGTATTTTTACGCTTATTTTCAGGGCGCAAAATTTGTCAGATTCTAAACAATGTTCATTATGTCCAATTCACAACACAGTTCCCATGGTAATGTGAAGCATGTCCCCATTGTTCAACATACAGTATTCTCTCATGGCACAGGGTCCAGTAACCTCCCTCATTGCTCATAATTCTCTATACCAGTAGATCCCATATTTTCTCACTGTGAGGCACCCTTAGGGTTTCCATAACTTTTTCAAGGCACCCCTAAGCCAAAATAATTACCAAGTTGTCCCTCGCCTTGCTTACCACCGTTCCTGGCCGCGTCACACTTGTGAGATCGCCACGGTGCCACACGGCAGCTGCGGAGGACAGTTTGGAAACCAGTGCTCTATACATTGTGAGTCCTCCCCTAAATACTCACCTCCCTCTGTCTCCACTGTACGTTGGTGCTTCCACATTAGTATCTTTTACTCTTACTCAGTGAAGTCTACAGTGGATGAAGTGATACTAAGAATAAAAACCATGAAGGGGACTGTAATCCCAGACTATTCGGATGCAATCAAGAATCAAAAATTTTACAATATGACATTGGAACAGAATTGGTAACTGTAGAAGAATCTTTATTAGCTCAATATGTGTTACTTGCTTCTCATTGTTGCTCTGGCACTACCTTTCGCTTTTGAGTTCCCAAACTTCTGAGTAGTTAATAAAATGATCCCTGGAGCTACAAGACATGCACAGACCTGGGGACTACCTATGACGGAGCTCCTCTTTAGGATGATGAAATCTCCCAACCTTCATGGGATTCACAATAGAAGCAACTACAGGTTCATACAGCTGAGATCCTTACATGCAGACACTGACCAAATACGGTCTCTTTCCAGGTTTGCTCTCTAGAGCAATTATTGTCTATCTTACACACGCGCTAGTCCAGGGAGGCAGCGGGAGATTGGGGAGGTTAATGCGTGGCTAAAAGATTGGTGAAGGAAGGAGGGTTTTGGATTCTTAGAGCACTGGCCTGATTTCTCGGTCAGTTGCCATCTTTATTGTCGTGATGGATTGCACCTGAATGAGGAGGGGGCTGCAGTGCTAGGGGAGAGGATGGTTAGAAGGTTGGAGGAGATTTTAAACTAGGATTCGGGGGGGAGGGGCAAGCAAGTATTTATGGGATAGACATTGAGAGTAGTAAGGAGGAATTTCACAAGAGTCAAGGGGGTGGAGAGGGGGAAAGGGAAGCATAGCCGATCAGGAGAGGCCCTTTTTAAAGCAAAAAGAAATACCTAAGGGAGGCAATAGACTTAAGTGTATGCTTGCAAATGCAAGAAGCCTGACAGGTAAAATGGGGGCGTTAGAACTAGTAGCAATGAATGAGCAGTATGATATTATGATATTATAAGTATTACGGAGACCTGGTGGGATGATACACATGACTGGGCAGTCAACTTAGAAGGCTATTCTCTCTTCAGGAGGGATAGGGTAAATAAAAATGGAGGAGAAGTAAGTCTTTATATTAAGCCAGAGTTAAAACTAAGTATTCAGGAAGTTATTTACCAGAATATTGGAGATAATATAGAGGCATTGTGGGTGGAAATATCCAGCGGACGAAAAAGTTCAGAGAAGTTGCTGATAGGGGTATGCTATAAACCGCCAGATATTAGTACCATTGAGGAAACCCAACTGCTACAACAAATTGAAAAGGCTACACAACTAGGTCAAGTTTTAATTATGGGGGATTTTAATTATCCGGACATTGATTGGAGTACTGAGACCTGCGGTACAGCTAGGGGAAATAAGTTTCTGAGAACGCTAAAAGACCATTACATTTCCCAATTAGTAGAAGAACCAAACAGGAACCGGACTATACTGGACCTAGTAATAACAAACAATGTAGACGAGCGTAATATCAAATATTCAAGTAAGGGAGCACTTTGGAAACAGTGATCATAATTATGGTCTCATTTGAAATTAGTTTCCAGAGACTATAATGTGTATAGACTGGGATAAAGTTTTTGAAGGAAAAAATACAGAAGAAAAGTGGGCTGTCTTTAAAATACTGCTGGAAACATACACGTATAAGTTCATTCCTATGGGATATACATTTAAAAGAATTTAGTCTAAACCAATGTGGCTAAATAAAAAGGTAAGGGAAGAAATGCAAAGGAAGAAGCGTGCATTTAAATTGTTTAAGTCTAAAGGGACTGAGGAGTCCTTCCGTAGGTACAAGGAATGTAATAAAACATGCAAAAAGGATATTAGAAAATGAAAAACAAGCTGCAAAAGAAAATAAAACAAACCCCAAAATGTTTTTTATGTATATAAATGGCAAAAGGATTAAAAAAGATAATATAGGACCCCTAAGAAGTGATATGGGTGAATTGATAAATGATACTAAGGAAAAAGCAGAGGTATTAAACACTTTCTCTTCCACAGTATTTACTAGAGAGGAACAAATGGTAGGAATAATACATAAAAATGGAAATGAAAAGAATATTAAGATAAATAAAGCTCCAGGTCCAGATGGCATACACCCAAGGGTTCTTATGGAGCAAAACTCAGAAATAGCTAGACCGATATTCTTAATTTTCATAGATTCAATCTCATAAGGCTCAGTACCAAGGCATTTGCGAATATCAGATATGGTGCCGTTGTTTAAAAAGGGGACGAGATCACAACCAGGGAATTATAGACCTGTAAGCCTGATATCAATAGTGGGGAAACTACTGGAAGGTATATTAAGGGAGAGTATTCAGGATTATTTGGTGCACAATAAGATTATTAGTGGTAATCAGCATGGATTTGTGAGGGATAGGTCATGTCAAACTAATCTAAGTAGTTTCTACGAGGAAGTTAGTGGAAACTTAGATCAGGGCAGCACGGTAGATGTGGTCTACTTAGATTTTGCAAAGGTCTTTGATACAGTGTCACACAAGAAACAACATTTGTACTTCGATGGAAAACTAGTTAGGGAATAGGGAACAATGAGTTGTGATAAATGGAACATTTTCTAATTGGTCAAAAGTTTTAAATGGAGTAACTGAAGGTTCTGTGCTGGGCTCACTCCTTTTTAATATATTTATTAATGACCTTGGTGATGGTTTAGAGAGTAAAGTTTCCATTTTTGCAGATGACACTAAACTCTGTAAGGTAATAAAATCAGAGTAAGATGTAGCTTCTCTACAGAGGAACTTAAATAAACTCGAGGATTGGGCAGCCAAATGGAATATGAGGTGTAACATAGATAAATGTAAAGTTATGCATTTAAGGATCAAAAACAAACACGCAATCTATAAATTAAATGGGATAAATTTAGGCGAATCTATAATGGAAAAGGATTTGGGAGTACTCGGTAGACTTAGCAATAGTGCTCAATGTCAAGCAGCAGCTGCAAGGGCAAATAGAGTATTGGCATGCATAAAAAGAGGCATAGATGCAAGGGAAGACAGTGTAATTTTGCCACTGTATAAATCGTTGGTAAGACCTCATCTCAAATATGTAGTACAGTTCTGGGCACCACTTTATAAAAAAGATAATTTGGAACTAGAAAGGGTTCAGAGAAGGGTGACAAAATTGATAAAGGGTATGGAGTCATTAGGTTATGAGGAATGGTTAGCCAGTTTAGGCATGTTTACTTTAGAAAAGAGGTGTCTAAGAGGTGATATGATTACTATGTACAAATACATTAAGGGTCAATACAGAGAACTTTCATGGGAACTTTTTACCCCTAGGACTATACACAGGACACGTGGTCAGCCCCTAAGGTTAGAGGAGAGGAAATTTCACAACCAGCAAAGGAAGGGGTTCTTTACAGTAAGGGCAGTCAAGATATGGAATTCATTGCCAGGGAAGGTTGTGATGTCAGATTCAATAGATATGTTTAAGAAAGAGTTAGATAAATTCTTAGCTGAAAATTGTATCCAGGGAAACGACCGTTAATTAAAATGAAGGACAGTAGTGGATATAGGGAAAATATGCAATATTGGGTCTGGAGGGATTTTTCCTGATTGAAACAGATTGGCGGCTGCTTCATCCGGATCAATTGCAAAAATAAGTGAGGGATCACAGGAGACCAAAAATAGGTTGAACTTGATGGACTGGTGTCTTTTTTCAACCTTATCAACTATGTTACTAAGTTACTAAATATTCAGGATAGTGGCGTCCACCATCATAATAAAGAGAGGTCACTAGGGGCTAAAGACAAAGCTAATAAAAACAAATGCATATGTAGAACATATAAAGACATTGATAGGAAACGTAATACATTATAAGTAGAGATTTCAATGCACTGTGTGGACCTTACACTTCGATTTGCTTGAAGGTCTATTTTTTTTGTTGAGACAGTTGATAACTATAAAACTAGCAGATCAAACCAAAGGGGTAGAATCATCAAACTTTCTTTAAAGGAAAAGTGGAGGTGTTGTCCATAGCAACCAAATTCTATTCTAGCTATCATGTACCTAGTACATTCTAGACAAATGTTAGCTAGAATCAGAATGGTTGCTATGGACAACGCCCTCATTTTTCCTTTTGAGACAAATCCACCCATCAAACTATATGTAGTAAAGGATATTACCCTTTGAGTCAGTTAAATACAGTATACTGTGTGTACTAGCCTGCTATTTTATAACACTTATTGCAGTCAGACCCTTAATCAGCAAAAAGTGCAAACCACAGATCTGTCTTTAACAGAAATTGGCTGTGAAAAGGCTGCAAAATGTTTGATGAAATTTTAGTTCAAAGTTACAGGTTGATGACCAAATAGTATTTATTTGATTCCCCCGAAGTTAAAAAAAAAAAAAAAAAGAACCCTTGGTGCCCAGCTATTTTGCTGATTAATAGCAGTATTTCGACCGCTGAAAGATTAATATCTTTTTATGTTAAAAATAAACTTCTTTTTTTTTTTAAATGAATGTACCAGAATTTTATATTAAAAGGAAATAATAACTAGCAATTTTGTATGCTTTTAGGCCATTCCAAATCAAAACCGCGTGATGAATGCTGCAATATCGCTTTTATCTACGGAATAGTGTAAAATGATTACTCTCAGCAGACATTCCGGTATAAAACAAAAATGCCTTTATTACCGGTAGCAATGATGTGACAAGCCTGATAGATGCCTTTCTGAGTCTCTATTGGGCATCTGCTTTCCTCCTCTCTTATTTCCCAGCCACTAATAGATCCTGAAGTTCTGACGAGCCATCACTTAAACAGTGTCATTTACTCAGAGTGACAGGTAAGTAAAATGTCCTTAAACATTTCATTTGTCCCTCTTTCACTGACTGAGCGACTAATGACCAGAAATGTACTTTACATTTGTTGCCCGCCTGTTGTAGCAGACATATGCCAGAAGCTACGTCTAAAAAGGTAGGTTTTATGTATTACTTAATGCAGTTTAAAATTAACGCCAAACACTTCTGAAACCGGGGAAGATTGCAGTGTAAATAAATGTAACTGTTCTTCAGTAAAAAGTAATTTGCCTGTGTGGAATTCATGCGCTCAGCAGATAGTGGGAGAGGCAGCCAACCAGCAACCCCTAAGCTGTTATGGGCTGTGTGCGCTGTATTCCATTTCATAGACCGCCATAAATTAAAAAGTCACACCAAAGACATTTCAACGGACACTATCATCTCTCTTGTGTATAATTTAGTTTAAATGTAGCGTTAAGGCTGGTTTATTCGTTGTCTGTTTTGTGTGGATAAAATCTTGCACGAAGATTTCCGCTTCCTCTGATTTATTGTTGTAACTATGAAATGACCAGTAAACATAAGTAAAGAAATATTGGGGCATATTCAATTAGGATTTGTGGCCGCGATTACACAGTCCTGTTTCCGCAACATCGCGGATTTCTGTGCGCACCCCGTAGGCTGCACACAGAAATCCGCGATGTTGCAGTACCATAATGGAACTCTATAGGCGCATCCGCGCATAATCGCGGCTGCGAATCCTGATTGAATATTCCCCATTACGTCAAATGACCATTAAACCCTTTAAACCTCAAATAAGTATAATGTTAAACGGCCAGTAAATCCTCAAAAACTGAAAATAAATATAATGCTAAAACCAGTAAACCGCATGAGAACACCAAATAATCCAAAAATATATATAATGTTAAGTGAGCAGTAAACCGTTGTAGATGTAAACCCTTTAGAAAACCTATCCAC
Source organism: Mixophyes fleayi (assembly GCF_038048845.1). NCBI lineage: Eukaryota > Metazoa > Chordata > Amphibia > Anura > Limnodynastidae > Mixophyes > Mixophyes fleayi. The sequence goes on along the minus strand of NC_134409.1, from coordinate 125,087,660 downwards.
TTGTTGGGCAGGGATTTAGTGCAAAGCCCTGCTGGAGAACCGTTATTACACCACAGTATTACTCTCTGCAGTTGTAAAGCTAAGTACGTGAGTGGACACTAGACTGACTCCGTTGGGGCTGGGTGTTTCTGTCTTTAGACCAGAGGTGGGTGGGGGAAATGTGACCACTACCTCGTAGGACTCTTCTGATGGAATCCTGCATTTTTCAGTGACAGTCATACGCGGAACACTCTGAGTTTAGCATGCGTCTAATATTAGGACTTCTAAAGGGGAGTCCTACAAATTTGCGGACATGATCCTGACACCAACATTCTGGCTTAAAGATAGAACGAGGGGCGAGTTTCCAACCAGGTTATTCCAGTGGGCACTGCATGCTAGGTTGCCCAGATTCATTTACAAAGGGTGACTGTTATTGTTGTCAAGGAGTTTACAAGTCCATGCCTTTCAAAAGTCCAGACTTTGGTGGGACTGTCCCAAGTTGCAGACCCTAAGAGGGTGGGACTCATTGGAAGCAGGCATGGCCTTGATAAAATGTTGACAGGGTAGGCTGGATTGGGGCATGGTTTGGGTTTGCCATGGGTGGAGATTGGTTGGATTGGAGTGGGGCTTATTATATAAAAATTTTGCATTTTAAATGATGGCAGGTATTCATATCTATGTCCTGACTCTGACAGGTCTGCATATGAATACGATTATGTAAATGCAACATTATCCTATAACGGGTGTCTTCCTTTAATTCCAAATAAACAAGCATTGTGATGGATGCTTTGTTTTTAGTGCAAGGGACAGATTTCAAACCTTCTAACAAGAAGTGGAGGTGTTGCCCAGAGCAACCAATCAGATTCTATCTATCGTTTATGTAGTACATTCTAGAACATGATAGAATCTGATCGGTTGCTATGGGCAACACCTCCGCTCTTCCTTTTTAGAAGATTTGAAAAATCTACCCCCTAGATTGCCACTTTTTTTTCTGCAGGAGCAAATTTATGTGTCATGTAATCATGTGATACCATTTACTTTGTAAGCTATGATAAGTGATATATTTTGTCATGATATTAGTAGCTGGATTAGGCTGTTTTAAATTAAAGTCATTTTTAGAACCATTTCTTCCTCCTACAAGGTATTCAGAGAACTGGATTAATAACCACAAATCTTCCCTCTCTGTGGTTCTGTCTTCCCGTATGGTACTGTCTTGGTGGGCCTTGGAGCGCTTCAATCTTCATCATGTCATCTTTCCTAAATTTAATTCCAGCATACTCTTTACATTATACTCTTCTTCAATTTATAAACACAAGATAGCAAGAATAGCTGGCAAGCTAATTACACCTTTAAAACAATAAAATAATTATTCTATGCACACCTTAATGAAATGTACTGCACATACCTATGCATATAATCTGTATCATTGTAGGAAATTGTCACCCTTGTTATTGAATACAGGGGAAAACGCAGGATTTGTAGAGAGGGGTTTCCACGCTACGCCGCCAGTGGGCGTGACCAGCATGTAAGGGGGCATAGCTATATTTTTACACAGTCCTTGGCTGCTTTCCAACTCTTCCTATCCACATCATATACACAGGCAATTCTTATCTCCATCAAATACACGGGGCAAGCCACCTCCAGCATACAGTGCCCCATGTTGGGAGGGGGTTTTCAGACACTAGAAAACCCCCCTTGGTTTGCCTATGGAATACCTCACTTCTCAGTCATGTAACTGGTTCCTAGTGAATTGATAGGTCGCTGCCTATACTGTAGATGACAATTATACAGTTGATTTTACATATTATATACAAGTTAAACCGTTTTTAACACTCAATTTTTAGTTGTGCATTGTTTTTACCTTTTAATAAAATGAATACAAAGCCTAAACATGTGAGTGAACCATAATAATCAGAGTTTATCTTGACAAGAAACACTCACACATATAACCCCATAAATTATAATCCTTGTAAAGGAAAACATTGTTTATTGTAAACAAAATAAACTCATTTGAACATGAAATTCCCAGTGGTAACATACAACAATGGCAGCAGATGTCTCCGGCTTAAAATGAACATGTTTTATATCTCTAACAAGGAATTCTCGTCTTAGTTAACTGTCTGTGTAAGATGACCCATAAAAATATTGCTTACTGCCCAATTATAGCAGTGTGAGTAGACGCATCTTTCATAAACAAATTGGCAGCTGCAGCACAAATTGATGTAGATGTAATTGGCCTAAATAGCATGTTTGGTATCAACAGGACTTTAGTCGGGATATATACAGTGGATCTGAGCTGTGGAAAAGGAGGAAAGTAAAACGTGGGTATAAAATAATTGAGCTGTACCAATAAGTCTTCTTAAGTTTAATAAAGCTTGTTTTAGATTTGTGTGGACCAGGGGCATAGCTAGAAATAAAGGGGTCTCATAGTAACATTTTGAAAGGGCCCCAATTCAACTTCACCTCTGTCACACCTGATGATTTGTCTGTACCCAGACTAGGTGGTGTTTCAGGAGTGAGACTGGTGACTACGTACACAAAGCTGGGTGGCCGGATTATGTTCCTTTGCATGTAGATGAAAGGACTGGTACAGGTGGTCATAGACTAGCAGAGGAGACCAGGCAGGAACTGGATTGCTGAAGTGGACTGGAACCGGGATGGAACTGGAACACTGGAACTGGAATAATGCTGGAACCGGAATGTAACCATAATTATGCTGGAATCGTAATGGAACTGGAATGCTGGAACCGGAATAATGCTGGAACCGGAATGTAACCGTAATTATGCTGGAATCGTAATGGAACTGGAATGCTGGAACCGGAATAATGCTGGAACCGGAATGTAACTGGAATTATGCTGGAACCGGAATGCTGGAACCAGAATGTAACTGGAATTATGCTGGAACCGGAATGCTGGAACCAGAATGTAACTGGAATGCTGGAACCGGAATAATGCTAGAACCGGAATATAACCGGAATTATGCTGGAACCGGAATAATGATAGTACAGAATGCAGACTGCACTGTCTGAGCTGGAACAAATAGAAAAGACTGCAGACTGCTGAGAACCTGGTTGCCGTTTGGAAAAAAAAACAGCTTGGCACTGGCAACAGATAAAGGCTCCAAGATGTCCTCTTATAGTAGTTGTTGTTTCCTGATTGGAGAGATGGATCTGGTGACTATATTTAAGATGGCAGCTCCCAGGAACTGGTTTTGGAGAGGAAACCTGGAATGGAGGCTGCTATCCCCTGATTGGCTGAGAGGAATCATGTGACTGAATCCAAGATGGCAGCACCCATACCTTGAATCTGGAGGGACCTCTGGAGTGGAGACAGACTGGGCAGCATCTTGCAGAGGGATCTGAAACCAGTAGAGCCTGAGGACCGCAGGAACAGCAGAGAGGTAAGTGATAGGACCTGAGAGCCTGGTGTGTGACAACCTCCCAATGCAACACCATCTGTGAGGTGCACTGTGAGCAGACACAAACACCAGTGAGGAGGCCCATAATGAGCAATAATGGGCCCTAGGACCGCATGTGGCCCTCCAAGTCTTCACCTGTGGCCCCCAGCTCCATCCTGCTTTATTGTCAGATTTGTTTTTTATAGCTTGCAACACTTGTTTGTAATGCCTACTGACATGTTATTATAGATAGTTGTCTTTCTCATTGATTTAAATGTTTTGCTTTAAAAAATAACTGAGATTAAGAGTAATGTGCGGCCCTTTCGAAGGTCAGAGGGCCGTCCATGGGAAGTGTATCGGGTTGTCTGTCACTGGAGTAGACTAACAGCTCACGGGGTCTTGTGCAGCTGCTTTCATTAGCACTAATTACCATAGGCAAATCTGTGCTCATAGGCTGTTCTCCTGCATAGAGCAGGCAGTGTAAGCGTTAAGTGCCTAACACAAGAACCAATCCTTATGTGAATGCTGATTGTGCACTTTTACGGGGGAATTCAGTTGTCGGCGAAGTGGCGCCCGGATATTGCGACGTTCACATTGCCAGCAATTACGGTAGAAATCTCCACTCATTATTCTGAGGTGCGAGGAATAATGAGTGGAGATTCCTGTCCAAGCTCTGCTGCAAAGTGTCACACGAACATTCCGAATACACTTTGTGGCTAATTGAATTCCCCCCTTATTGTTCGCTATGGGCAGAAAAGCACAGCATAAGATCAGCAGTTGCCTTGGTGAAAATACCGGTGCACAGTTAGGTTCAAAAACATACTGTAACTCTTAGCAACCAGACAGATTCTATTTGGCATTTCTCTATTACAGTTTAAAACAGTGATGGGCAACAGGAGGCCCAGCGAGCCTTCACCTGCAGCACCTAGCTGAAGCCCCCACTCTGATATATTCTCTGATCTAGATCATAAGGTAGAGGGTAAGACTACAGCAGAAATGTCACTCAGCACAGCAGGGTAGGAGGAGAGAGTGCAGTATATTGTGTACCTCCCTCCTTCCTCTGCGGCCTCAAGGTAAGTATGTTTTGTAAAAGTTGCTAGATTAACCAGTGAGTAGGGGTAAGTAGGGTGGTCTGAGGGGCATGTGGGGTGGGTTGTATGGCATTTGAAAAGGTCTGAGTGGCATTTGAAGGGTATGTGAAGAGGTCAGGGTTGCATGTGAGGAACATTTGGGGAGGCCTGTGGGGCATGTGAAGAGGTCTGAGTGGCACGTGGGGGGAAGTATTTGGGGAAGTATGAGTGGCAAGTGAGAGGTATGTGGGAAAGACTGAGTGGCATGTGGAGGTAAGTGGGATAGTTATGGGGTACATGTGAGATCTGAGGGATAATGGTGATCTGGGGCAGATGCGGAACTAGTGAGCTGTGGACCCTAGTACAGAGAGGCGAGGAGGAAGGAACTGGGGCCCCCAACCCTCTGCATCTGCCATGCAACAGGCCCCATTATCTCCATGGGCCCCGTTGCACTGCACCTGCTGCACCAATGGTAGTTTCGCCACTGGTCTGGGGGCATGTAGGGGCATTTTATGGGTATGGGAGGTATGTGTGGCATGTGGGGGGCATTTGGGATGAATGATGTGGGGGTGCAAAGGTCAATTTGTGGCTGTTTTTCTTTGCGCCCTTTTGAAGGTTGGAGGGCACAATTGAGGCCCTTGAAGAGTATTAAGTTGCCCATCACCAGTTTTCGTACATTTCCCCCACTAGAAGTATAGTAGATACCCTTAAAATAACATGGTTTCTGTTTTTAGCATGTCTCCTGTAAAATAAATATTGTTTCTACAATAAAAAATATTTTTTACTAATATTCCAAATATCGTGAACATATTGCTACAATTGTTTCCTGTGAAGAGAGAGACGTTGGGGAGAAGTGATTGAACTATTTCCGTGATGTTTTTGTATTTTAGAATATTTTAAATTGCAGTTTAATTAAAGTTAAAATCATAGGACCTGTTATAATTAGCTCCTCTCTTCAAAAGAAATTGGAAGCGAACTTACTTTATTAAATTTTCAATTTGTTTCCTGCAGTGTTACATGATCTTTTCTAATTAATTGTAGGAGAGCATATCAATATTTTATCAACATATGAAAAAGATTAAAAGCTCAATTTTTTGTATACTTCATGATTTTTTTTTAAAATATTAAAATCAATCCTTTTCCCTGTAGCATGCTTAAATGTGGTGTACAATAAACAAATGTGGCACTTCAGCAAACAATAAGAACACAAACAGGATCATTGTTATATATTCTGTAGCTCACTGACTAAGTGCGAAGAGTACTAAATGCCACAAAGAGAAACAGTAATCCTAGGTCAAAATCCCACCGCTGGCACCATTTGATTGTCAGTTTTAACCTCAATATTCCAGATACTGAAAATTATATTGTAAGCAATAAGCATAAATGCTGAAAGCAACAGTGCTTTTGTTTTGTATCCACCTTTGCGACATTACACCTACTCATGACGCGAAAGAATGCCCTAATGATGTGAATTTGGACAATCAAAGCCCTGTCCATGTCACAAGAATGTAAAGTGGGATTCTGGAGGGTCGCCTACTGTCCTGGGAGTCTGGGAGATCTTCCCGTAGTTCAGGAGTCTTCCTGACATTCCGGGAGAGCAGGTAAGTATGAAATATTTACTGTTTTCTATTTCACCTACAGGAGATGCACTGACATTGGCAGATGAGCTTAATCCCAATATAGCTATATTGTGCACATAATTCTCCTTTATGTATATGCAAACACATAGTGATTTATATATTGTTTATTTTTGAGTGCCGGACAACATTTTTCTTTTGTTTTATATTTCAGTCTATGTTAAAGGGGCTGTTCGCCTTTAGGCAACCACATATTTTTTCCTTCACTCATCATCTCCCGCCTTGAGTATTGCAACCTCCTCCTTACCGGCCTCCCCCACTCCCATCTCGCCCTCCTCCGCTCTATACTCAATGCGGCTGCAAGACTCATCTTCCTTTCTCGCCGCTCCTTATCTGCTTCCCCTCTCTGCCTTGCCCTACACTGGCTCCCCATTCCTTACAGAATTCTTTTCAAACTCCTGACCACCACTTACAAGGCTCTCTCCCAGTCTACTGCCCACTATATCTCTAACCTCCTCTCCATTCACACTCCTGCCCGCTCCCTGCGCTCGGCCAATGACTGTCGCCTCTCCTCCACTCTGATCACCTCTTCCCACTCCAAAATCCAAGACTTCTCCCGTGCTGTCCCCCTTCACTGGAATGACCTCCCTCGCTCCATCCATCTTTCTCCCAATCTGTCCTCCTTCAAGAGTGCACTCAAAACTCACCTGTTCCTAAAAGCCTACCAACCTTCCACATAACCCCCTCATCTCCTCCGCATGTTCTCCCCCTCTCTCCTCCCATCCCCCTGTTCTCTCCCCACTTACTTCAACTTGCTCCCTGTGTGCCTGAGTTCTGTCTACCCTCCCTTAAGATGTAAGTTCATGTGAGCAGGGCCCTCTTCCCTTTGTTCTTCATACCTGTTCTTCTGCTCCGTCTTTACTGCATTAGCCTGCCTGGAGTCTCTGAAGTTTTGGTATTTTTTGTTTACTGTTTGTAATGTTTCACCTTGTTTAGTCTACTGTTTGTGCTGTGTACGGCGCTGCGGAACTCTTGTGGCGCCCAACAAATAAAGGATAATAATAATAATACATACCATCTTGCAAATTTTACTAAATGTATTGTTTTATCCTGCTGGTTATTAAAGCCTGCTGGTAGCAGGCTTTATTTCCTTTAAATCATTTTACCCCAGGCAAAAAACCCTTTCTATCAGTATACATATTATAAAAATATCCCCTCCAAATTGGTGCATTTTAAAGTTTCATTTCACATTTTAATAAAGTACAATTGAAAAGTAATTCCACAATCCTTACCCAAATGGCTTTGATCCCTACCCTGGTATCATCTTTGTCAGTACCAGGGGAAACCCCTAATTAATTTGGGGGAGTAGGAGGGACAAGGATGGCAAAAGAGGCCGGCTTCCACATCTTCTAGTAGCGCTTGTTCACGCCTCCGTTCTACAGGACATTGATGATTTTAATGAAAGCAAAATGAGTGGCAAAGATTGCCTTGACACTTTTAAAAAGCCAAGTGGAACTGAGTTCCGAAAGCAGTGTACCATAAACATTGGTTGGGGGTGAAGTGTGGAGTTTGTTTTTACGTACCGCGTAATAGTCTTGCATGATTCGCGGGATCGTGGGGAGCTTCGAGAATATTAGCCTAGGGCGGCCTGAACCTTTAATCAGGCCCTGATCCGGGCCTGGTTGTGGAGGATCAGAGCCATAGCCTGACATGTCTCGATTTTCCATTGGGAATGTTGAGATAAGTCAGGACAGTACTTCCAGCTTGTCTGCCAACAGGAGTGGGAAATCCATTAATAAAAGTATTTAGTGGGCAGGACGGTGGCTTAAGCTGGGTACACACTACAGGGTTTTTGTCCAATAATCGGCTCAACCAGCCAACATACGACCGCTCGTTCGAAAGTCGGGTCAGTGTGTGTAGTGACACGATGGTCGAAAGTCTGCCCAAATGGATGATTGTCGCCTCATTTGGTTGGTCGTACCGTTTAATATTTTTGTTACAATCTCCTTTCTGTTGTGTAGTGTGTATAAGTTTCCGACCGATCCACGACAGTAAATACGAAATTACAATCATTGCTCACGATAACATGGCTGTAAAAAGTCACTAACAGTACATCCGCTCTTCCCTTTATCTTCTAAAACAAGGCTAGTGTGTATGCAGTCCATGGACCGAGCGATCGGAACATCGATTGGATGCAAAATCGATCGGCATAAAAAGTTGGTGGAAAATTTTGTAGTGTGTACCCAGTTTTAGTGGTTAGCACTTCTGCCTTACAGCACTGGGGTCATAAGTTCAATTCCTGACCATGGCGTGGGTTTCCTCCGGGTGCTCTGGTTTCATCCCACACTCCAAAAACGTACTAGTAGGTTAATTGGTTGGCGCTATATAAATAGCTGATGATGATGATGATGATGAGTGTAGATAGCAGGTGCACTTTAAATTCATTTTAATATACTTTTATTTCCATTTGTTTCATGGGAAATATATGGTAAAAGGAACTACAATTTATAAACATATTGAACCATTAACAAAAATCTGTATTTGAAAAATGAAATGAAAATAGTTTTTGACTATTAATCGAGGCAATGTATTCCACTTTATTTTATTGTAAGCGATATTCTTGCCAAGAGAGACTTAATTATAAAACTCCCATTTAGACACAATCAGAGGTTATATGCGATGTTTCTGAATTTCCTTGTGTTAACGTAATTTAACCTAAGTTCATGGCTTGTAGATTCATTACTGTAGGTCCATATATCTTATTAAGTGAGAGGGTTCTATCAATATCAAACTATGCATTACATTAGATACATTTTTTTCCCCATAATTTGCACATCCTTTTTTTTTCTGTGCTCCAGCTATTAGGTCTAAGTGGCAATTTGTCATAGGTAATTTATAAACTGAAAAGGACGGATTATCCTATGACAATAATGCCAAATACTAATGAATGTAGATGGACTGGCACTTGGGAATGTAGGAGGTGACACCTGAGTTTAACATCTTCAGATTACCAGTAGATCAAATTATTCAACTGTGCAATTTATTAGCGCTGTGAGAAGGATAGATTAGCTGTCTAGACAGGATACAATATCAAACGTCTATTGTTCTGATTATTTTGTTGCTTTTTTAGGGAAATAGGTGTCTGATAAAATTTAACTCTTTACCATGCCCAGATTGGGAGGGCGGCAAAGGCATTTCGCAGGGGGGAGACAAGGGGGTGCCTACTCCGCCCCTGTGACTTTGCCATAATATTTAGCAATATATAGATCAAAACTGTCTCAAGTTCATCTGTTTGTCCCCCTTTGTTCGAATGCCTCTAAACTTCGGGACTCATGACAGGGGACTAATCCTATTACTACTATACTAATACAATTCCTCATTGCAATCAGTGGGCAATGCCACAATCCAACTCCTGGGGGTAAATGACTGTATCAAGCAGAGTGCTTCCAGCAGGTTTGTAAAGTGGAGATGTTGCCTATAGCAACTAATCAGATTCTAGCTATTTTGTAGAATGTACTAAAAAAATTATAATTAGAATCTGATTGGTTGCTATCGACAACATCCCCACTTTCCAAACCCGCTGGAAGAACTCAGCTTGATACATTTACCCCTTAGTCTTCTCAGCAGAAGGGCACCCCATACATTTTCAGTGAAGAACTTGGGAGCTACAGATAGGATACCCAACCTATCACAGTTATACTGTTGATCAATTGTGCTGCGGACGTCTGAATATTGATTAGTAAGAGATGGACTCTGGTGGCATCACACATCATTTTAAACAATTGTCTGCTCCATGAAAAAATTCCTTTTGACACTTCTGACATCCTTACTGTAATTTACAATACAAGTATAATACTCAAATGTATCATTTATTGCTAATTATTCTTGATCTTATTTTCTGATAATGATGCTCTATTTTGCCTTGTCTTTTCTATGTTTTATAACATATATATATATATATATATATATATATATATATATATATATATATATATATATGGTATTTTCTGCTCTGGCATACCTGTGCCAGGTATATTGTATGCATATGCAAATGATTTTTGCATCTCCTGATTATCAGATATGCAACACATAGTAGGAAAAAACTCCAGATCACTGCACATACGGCGCCTCAGAAGAGTCATCCGCTATGGGTGGTATATGTACTAAACTGCGTGTTTGAAAAAGTGGAGATGTTGCCTATAGCAACCAATCAGATTCTGGCTATCATTTTGTAGAATGTACTAAACAAATGATAACTAGAATCTGATTGGTTGCTATAGGCAACATCTCCACTTATTCAAACCCGCAGTTTAGTAAATATACACCTTGGTCTGTTGAGAACAGCTAAAAACAGATTGTTGCTCCCTGCTGTCAGAATTAACTTGCGGGGTGCTCAATGAACTCTTCAAGATGGGAACAGTAACAAACACAAATAATGAATGGCACGTCCCATACTGAATTTGAAAAAAGTGTCTTTTTATTTCAACATTTTGGTCTATGGTTAGACCTTTTCTCTAGGTCATACAGAGTGTAACAGTTACAAAAAAAGTTTTATATGCCGCTATTACCCACAATGCATAGAGGCAACACCTGGGGGTAGATTTTTCAAACCTTCTAAAACGGAAAGGTGGAGGCGTTGCCCATAGCAACCAATCACATTCTACCTATAATATTTCTAGAATGCACTAGAAAGTGATAGCTCAAATCTTATTGGTTGCCATGGGCAACACCTCCACTTTTCTTTTTAGAAGTTTTGATACATCTATACTCTAGTGTCAATAAATTGTATACACATCATTTAAAAACAAATAAACATGACATAAGTTAAAACAGATTAACTAGTAACAGACAGCTGGTTGACTCCTTCAAATGTAGAGTTCAGAATGTAATAACAACATAGTGTCAGCATAGAATATATTCAATTAAAGGGCACAATTCATCAATCTGAAACAACAACCGCATACATGAATCCCTGTCAAAACAGTATCATAACGGCAAAGTCAACAGTAACTAGATACAAAGAAGCACCCAAACTATCACTGAGAGTATCGAGGAATGAGAACCTCAGAAAAAAGAAGTAAATGTTCTCTGGGACAAACCATGTTACAACGCAAGGGGTGCAAATTAGTTTATTATATTGCACTTAAGTTAAATACTGGCTGTTTTTTCATGTACCACACAAATACTTGATAGCTTTATTTTTAAACTGAAATTTAAAGATGATCTAGGACATGCCCTACCCCAAATATAAATCTGTCATCACAATTTAAATTTACCTCCCCCCCTCCAAAGCAACATGGTTTTGCCCAGGTGCAAAATTACTCCTTTTTTTATGCTTTGCTCTCCTTAATGACTCAGACCCAATGTGTGCATTACCTCGCTGTACCCCTTCAGCGCACAGTATAACATTTCATCCATCAGCAGAGGTAATCTGCCTTTCTAGTGAAGGGAGCAGCAAGTTGTAGAACCATCAAAGGGTGTGTATCAAATTGCCAAAACATGGAGGATGCAAGATAGGAGCCGCTTAGTGTGTGTGTCCTTTAACAGTATTACAGTTAAACACCCACCCAGAAGGCATTGCATCAAAAGCCATGTCTGTCCTGATTAAAGATCCGATGCACCAACAGTGTAGTGACCTAAGGACCATAAGCTGCAACAAGAAGCAAGAACATGACATAGTAGATAGAATATAACAGTTTGATGTGTTATTTGATCCATGGATGGTGTCGAATGACAAAAGAATAAACCTTCAGTTGATCTAGGGAAGAGACACAAAGCCACGAACAAATATAAATTAATGTAAGAGAAAAACAACGTTATAGGAGAGCATTTATTGCATGACATTAAAATTCAATAAGGCTTTAATTAATACATTAAAACTGAGAAAATGGTAAATAGAGGTAGCCTAAGTACAAGCTGACATATAATCTTAAAGGGCCATTACATCACATTACATCACATGTAGGAGACTTGTATGCAAACTGAAAGTCTTTCAGGTGAGCAGTGCGGACAGAAATATGGTATATGAAGATGGGAACAGAGTTTCCTTCTACTAAGGCTCCTACTTGTTGTCAGTTTTGAAGGGTTTACTATACCACCAGGATGTTACAGTTAGATTTGAAGCCCTGTGTAGCTGATCTCCCCACTGCTCCCCTTGTATATGAGAGAGGAGTGGGGGGTCCACAGTCAGCTTAAGGTGTGACCACTGACATTACAAAGTATTTGAAGCCCTAGAACCCTTAGGTTCCCTTTGTCTGTGAGCAGGAAGTGCAGAACGTCGCACAGCGGAGAGGAGGAAAGGTAAGTGAGAGGAGGGGAGAGTGTCCCTCCCCTCACTTACCTGGTTACTAGCTAAATTGGTGGCTGGTGATGGCCAAGTAAGAAGAATTAAATAAAAATTAACTTAAAAAGGATCTTAAGAAGCCATTAAAATACTCCACCTCCACTCCAATATACTCCACCTTGACAGTTCTGATCCAATATACTCCACCTCCACTCCAATATACTCCACCTCCACTCCACTCCAAAATACTTCACCTTGATAGCTCTGCTCCAATATATTCCACCTCCACTCCAATATACTCCACCTTCACTCCACTCCATTATACTCCACCTCCACTCCAATATACTTCACCTTGACAGCTTTGCTCCAATATACTCCACCTCCACTCCAATATACTCCACCTTCACTCCACTCCAATATACTCCACCTCCACTCCAATATACTTCACCTTCACAGCTCCGCTCCAATATACTCCACCCCCACTCCAATATACTCCACCTTGACAGCTCCGCTCCAATATACTCCATATCCACTTCATTCCAATATACCCCACCTCCGTTCCAATATACTCAACCTTCACTCCTTTCCAATATACCCCACCTTCGTTCCAATATACTCCACCCCCACTCAAATATACTCCACCTTGACAGCTCCGCTCCAATATACTCCATATCCACTCCATTCCAATATACCCCACCTCCGTTCCAATATACTCAACCTTCACTCCTTTCCAATATACCCCACCTTCGTTCCAATATACTCCACATCCACTCCATTCCAATATACTCCTCCTCCTTTCCAATATACTCCACCTTCACTCCACACCAATATACTTCACCTTCATTTCACTCCAATACCCTCCACCTCCACTCAAATATACTCCACCTCAATATACTCTATCTCCACTTCAATATACTCCACTTCCACTCCAATATACTCCACCTCCACCCCAATATACTCTTTCTCCACTCCTATATACTCTACATTGACAGCTCTGCTCCAGGCTAATATCTACTTTTCCAACATGGTAAATCCTGCCCTGATCCATTTACAAGACCACGTTCATCATAGACAGTGGACACAAAACCATCTAATAGGATTGATAGAATGGTCCATTATGTGGTTTTACAACCTGCAAAGTAATTTCTCCTTCTGGGACCAATTAAATCTCAAACCACTTTGTATTTATTTGTTGCCTTCTAAAATAGACGAAGCTGACATTTTAAGGTTGCTTCAAAGATTACGATTAACCAATAGCAGTGACACATCCGCTGAGCCAATGTTGCATGATTTATGACTTCAAGAAAATAGAACTTCCAATGTAGCTTTATTTTTACATACATGTGAAACTCTTCCAAGTAGCTAGCATTGCTGCCTCACAGCGATGGGGTCATGAGTTCGATTCCCAAACAGAGCCAGATCTGTTCAGAGTTTGTATTTTCTCCCCGTGTTTGCGTGGGTTTTCCTGCAGGCACTCTGGTTTCCTCCAACATTCCAAAAACATACTGAAAGTTTGATTGGCTGCTGACTAAAATGGACCTGTGTAGACTGTAAGCCCCGCAGGGGCAGGGATTGATATGATATTCGCTGTACAGCGCTGTGTAATTTGCTTGTGCTATATAAATAAATGATAATAATATAGCAACCCCTTATATTAATACTTTTAGTTTTCGAAAAACATTGCCAAATGCTGATGCAGAATTCTTAAATAAACAAGTAGGTTGACAATGTAATAGAAGAGTGTGTATAAGAGAAGGGAAAGTATAATATAGAATCAAATAGAAGAAGATATTAAGTGAGCAAGCAGGTAGCAATATAAAATCACAATAACATAACTATAGTAAATAATTGTAACAGGCTAAGCATTAAAATAGTTACACAGTAAAAATAAGGGAATAAGTATATAAAATGAATATGATGAATCATGAGGAGTATCTAGATATAATTAAATAATAATAATAACAATAATAAAATAATACAATACAATAATTAACTGTAATACAATAACTAACTATGAACAGATTAGGCAATGACAGTAAAACAATTAGTATGAAAATTATAAATAGGTGAAAAATAATACATTCTTAAATAGTAAAGAACAGTAATAATGTAATAAAAAGATAATACAAACTGTTGCAGTGGGAGCCCGATGTGTAACAGTTGTTGTAAACGCATTTCACTACTGGTTAGTGGCTTCCTTTGTGTAAAAACTTACTGATAGAACCCACAGAGAAAGCTATTAACCCGTGGTGAAATGCGTTTGCGAACAGCATTTTCACAGCTGACTCCCACTGCAACAGCTGACACCACGGCATTTAAAATTAAGAGTAAGTCCAGCTAGAAGGTGCAGTGTTGTACTTTGGCAAAATCATGTTGCTCTGCAGAAAAGAGATGGACACTCTCAAATGTGTGGATAGATTTAGAGTTAATGGGGAGGCAAGTCCTAGCTCAACTCTAAAGCACACTGTAAAAATAGAGCTAGAGAGCATTTGTGTGCAACATGCAAAATTAGGCAATAGTTTCTGAACATGCAAAAAAATATTGCACCCAACATAGGTCCTATTCCTAAATCTAAATTAATTCCTATCTCTTTATTACTTTGTATTACGCTTTATTACTGTTGATTTACACTTCAATTATTTTTCATCTGTTTCTGTTTTTCATACTTACTGGTTTATACCTTGATTGCCTAACCCAGTGGTTCCCAAACTTTTGCAGTTCTTAGAGTCTCCAAATTTTTTCAAGGCACCACTCCAAAATAATTATTGAGCAGTCCTGTTTTAGAAGTAGTTGGGTCAAAAAAATGTAATAAGTATTTAGGTCAGGACAGAAATACTTATTTAGTTGTATGCAAAAATGCCCCCTCTGCATCCAGACACTCTGCCCCCTCTGCATCCAGACACACTGCCCCCTCTGTCACACTGTCCCCCCTCCTCTGCGCTCTGTCACGCTGTCCCCCCTCCTCTGCCCTCTCTCACGATGTTCCCCCCTCCTCTGCCCTCTCTCACAATGTCCCCCTCCTCTGCCCTCTCTCATGATGTCCTCCCTCCTCTGCCCTCTCTCACGATGTCCCCCTCCTCTGCCCTCTCTCACGATGTCCCCTCTTCTCTGCCCTCTCTCATGATGTCCCCCCTCCTCTGCCCTCTCTCACGATGTCCCCCCTCCTCTGCACTCTGTTACACTGTCCCCTCCTCTGCCCTCTCTCACGCTGTCCCCTCCTCTGCCCTCTCTCATGCTGTCCCCCTCCTCTGCCCTTCTCACGCTGTGTCCCCCTCCACTGCCCCTTTCACGCTGTGTCCCCCCTCCACTGCCCCTCTCACACTGTGTCCCCCCACCACTGCCCCTCTCACGCTGTGTCCCCCTCCACTGCCCCTCTCACGCTGTCCTCCTCCTCTGCCCCTGTCACGCTGTGTCAACCTCCACTGCCCCTCTCACGATGTCCCCCCTCCTCTGCCCCTCTGTCTGCCCCACTGTCACACTCCTCTGTCCCTCTGTCTGCCTGCTGTCTGCCCCGCTGTCTGCCCGCTGTCACACTCCTCTGTCTCTCTGTCTGCCCCGCTGTCTGCCCCGCTGTCTACCCCGCTGTCTGGCCGCTGTCTCCCTCGATGTCTGCCCGCTGTCACACTCCTCTGTCCCTCTGTCTGCCCGCTGTCTCCCCCGCTGTCTGCCCGCTGTCACACTCCTCTGTCCCTCTGTCTGCCCCGCTGTCTGCCCCTCTGTCTGCCCGCTGTCACACTCCTCTGTCCCTCTGTCTGCCCCTCTGTCTGCCCAGCTGTCACACTCCTCTGTCCTTCTGTCTGCCCCGCTGTCACACTCCCTCTCACTCCTCTGCCGCGAGCCAGCCATAGGAAAAAAGAAAGAGCACATAAACTTACCAATCCGTTGGGCGCCGGGACCCAGCAGCCTCCTCTCAGCTTGTTACTGACGTCGATATTCAGTGACAGCTGCGGGAGAGAGGAGGCTGCTGGGTCCCAGCGCCCGACGGATTGGTAAGTTTATGTGCTCTTTCTTTTTTTCTATGGCTGGCTCGCGGCACCCCAGTGACAGCGCCGCGGCACCCCTGGGAGCCGCGGTGCACACTTTGGGAACCGCCGGCCTAACCTGTTCGTAAATACAGATCGGTTGGCATTCTGAACTATATTTGGAAAGCATACTTGCCAACTTTTCCTCTTTGGCTTCAGGAAGATCCCGTGAGAGGTGGGGTTTGATGAATTGCATCATTTTGGCACCGCCCCCTAAATGATTGTCACAATTTTGGCCAATTACAACAGGGAGCGGGTCTAAGCAGACACATTATCTGCGTCATTAAGCCCCGACCCCGACACTTATCTATTGCGGGGACGAGAACCGGGAGGTTGCCCTGCTCTCCCGGGAGCCCGTGAGGTCTCCCAGAAATTGCGGGAGTCTCCCGGACATTGCGGGAGAGTAGGCAACTATGCTTAAAGAAAAGCAGCTAATGAATCTCTAGAGACTGAAGTGTCTTTTACATTTCTGTCTCCATTACTGAAGTCATGTTGTCTTACCTGTCAGTCTTTGATTAAATCTTGGTCTCCATGAAAATGGCCACCTCCATAGGCATCAATACATGGACATAGGACACAATTTCTGAACTGTGTCATCATGCCACAGATGGTGAAGCCAACCACATCTTGTACTGGCTCAGCACAAGGGAGAATGCCAGACTTTTCAGGGAGTAAGGGAGATCACCCCTATTTCAGGGAGTCTCCCTGACATTCAGGGAGAGTTGGCAAGTATGTTGTAAAGTCCACGTGTTCAATAATTAATCATCGATAAATAAATAGGCAGCGTCAAATGGCTAAAAACGTCTGGGCAGAGGAAAAAATGATAGGGGATTCTGGGTGAAAAAAAAATGTAGGAGAAATTCTGTGAAGAACACTTAAGGTTAAATACCACTGCATACTTCCTTCTCCAAATGCAGAACGAGATATTCCGCAAAACAGATAGGAACATTTTGGTCCTTGGTAAAAGCATTGTGGGTAGGTGGCCGCCTCTCCCCTGTCTCTTTGCTTAGTAGACGGGAAGGGAGGGGGGCGACTTCCCCTGCTCCCTTCAGTATGGGGATTTAGCGCTGAGCGGTGACATCATAGCCCAGTGCAACTCCCCCAGATAGTCACTGATGTGTAGGAGTAGCAGCCAATAGCTTCACAGATAAGAAGCTGCCGGTTGCCTCTGCTCCATATCAACAGTCAGATCTCCGTGCCAGGAACACTATTTGAGTGACATCATAGGCAAACCGAGGGGGGGGGGGGGTTTCTAGTGACTGGAGACCCACCCCCAAGCCTGCTTGAAAAGGGAGAGCTGCGTGGGGATAGGAAGAGTTGGAGAGCAGCCAAGCACTGTCTAAAATCATACCTACGCCCACATACATGTTGATCATGCCCACTGGCAGCGTGGCATGGAAACACCCCTCTACAAATCCTGCGTTTGCCCCTGGACATTATCTCAGTGTTTTAGGCTGCCCTGGTTTGCTTAATGGCAGTGCCAACAATGTAAACAGACCATGCCACTTGTATTACATGATGCATCGAAGCTCTTAGCAGAGAAGAGCAAAACCTTTCAACAGATTTGGAGCTTCTCTGCATGTCAGTGTATTGCAGAAGATTAACCTGTCTCCTTGAAAACAATGTGTCATTTTAGAACAAAATAGTAATTTAACACATATTGCAGGTAGTTATCACTTTCAGCTGCTTTGACTTTTCAGGAAAGAATATTTTGCATCAAAGTAAATGTCATGATGTCTGTTTTCAGGAGAAATAGGTCTTTCATTTGGTACCATATTGGGATAAATATATATTTATTTTATGGGCACTAGAATTGGAAAAATGATAAAAATATCCTTCTTCTGAATTCTTCTCTTAGCTACTTTCAAGCAATTAGCAATAAGCTCCAGAAAATGATTGTAAAATGTAATTGTCTCCCACATATTGTCACGAGCCGCGGCAGTACTCACAGCCACTGCGGCTCGCTTCTGGCTCCCTCTGGCGTCCCAGCCATCACCTTGACGACCGGGACGTCATTTCCCCTTCCTGCCCGGCCGTCGCCAAGGCAACGGCCGGACGCCTTTCACATAGCGCTGCGTCCCGGCAGTGTTGGAAGCCGGGCGCATGCGCAAAAAACGCCACAGCCTGTGGGCTAATTAATGCAAGGGGCTGTAGTTACAGGCATTAGCCTGCATCTGTGTGCTGTCTGTCAGGGACTAGCCCTGATTGGCCTGGTTCTATATTGCTGATTAGTCTGCAGGGGTGCATGTAAGTTCTGATTGGGCCATCTGTGTATTTAAGGCAATGAGGTCTGCTGCCTCATTGCCGGTTATAGGTTCTGTATCCAGTCTGCTGACCTGCTCTGTGCCTTGTTCCTGCCTGTTGGACTTTCTGCTGATTACCCGTGTATGACCCTTTGCCTGGAATTGGACTTTGCTTGTGTATCTCGTGACCATCGACCTCTGGATTGAATACCGACCTCCCTGTCTGCTCGTGACCCCTTACCTCAGCTTGTTTATTCGTACTGCTATCTGCTGCCGGGCCTTGACCTCTGCTTGGACTCCACCCCCGCTTGCCTGGGTTCTCCCCAGTCGGTACACACTTCACGACCCTCTGTCAGTCTGCAGCCCAGTCTGTCCCCACCATCAGGGGCTCCCAGTGAACACCTGACTGAGCAGAGTAGACTCCGGGTTGTGTCGTGCCGGCTGGAGGGGTTCCTAACACATATGTTATTCTCAAGGTGGTTACAGGGCCGAAGCAATTGGGATTATTGTTTTTTTTCGCATTTGTTTATGTTTTGAGAAGTCACGAGACCCCAATAGGTCGTCTCTTTTTTCAGCCACAATACAGCCAATGAAAATTGGATCTAAACATTAATTAATACAGCAATCACAATGAGATCCACTTTGCAGTGATCTGTTAGTGTTGGTTTACATAGAGGAAACCCTTATAAATGCACACTCTCCCGCTCTTTTATCTCATCCTATTAATCTCTCTTGGCAAAGGGAAACCTTGTATTTCTAACACTCCGCAAAAAGTAGAATTCAAGCCAGGGGCGTGCAACGCCAAGCCCCATATCCAAATTTGGGCAGATCCTGTCGAAGCCAATCCAGCATCCTGGGCCCCCACTCTGCTTTTAATAGAGCAGAAATGGGGGGCTCTTTTAAGCATGCCTGAGGAGGCCTTGGAGGGGCCAACCCATAATTTCCAGGCTTCCCTTACCTTTGGGCCACTATTCTTGCTCTCTGCCTTCAGATTTGTGACTTCCTTTACTTTGGCTCAGTATCCCACCCATTATTCATAGGTGTTTTTAATTAGGGGATTTTCATCTTAATTTAAGAAATTATTCACTTTACTTCTTATCTCCCTTTTCAAGGCATGTATAGAGTGGATTTGCTTAGATAAGCAAAAACCGGCAGATAAGATCACTAATGAATCAGGTCCCTCATGTTTATTTCAGATATTATATTATAAACACAAATTGTTTCTTATTGTGATTAGTGTCTCTTTAGCATCTTAAGCAGTGATAAGCAGCCTGATACACTTCGGGGGCCGCATTGGGACGGCCCTCTAACCTTCATGGGGCCGCACATTACTCTTAATTTCAGTAATAAGATTAAACAATGCATTTATAAAAAAAACAGACACCTATCTGTAATAAAATATCAGTAGGGATATTATACAAGTGTTACCATCAATTAACAAACAATTCTGATAATAAAGTAGGAAGGAGCTGGGGGCCAAAACTGAAGGCAGGGCCGGATTAAGGAATGGAGGCCCCTGGGCTAAGGGGGCCCCCCATTCCCCCGTGAGATCCCCCCGCCTCAGGCTGGGGTCGCCCCCGCACTGATCAATAATGCTGCTGAGCAATTTTAAGGGCCCCCTAAATGCCCGAGGCCCCTGGGCTGTAGCCCAGTTAGACCTCGGGTTAATCCGGCCTTGCTCGGAGGGCCGCATGTGGCCCTAAGGACAGCTGTGGCCCATCACTGGTTTAAAGTGTGCTCCTACCTTCTTCTGTATTTGTAAAAATCAATCACAGTAGTGATGCACATATCTAAACTAGACTATCTAAGGAACAGTATATAAATACTATTCCTAATTGACTTAAGTGTAGTGACAAATACATGGCAGCTCTTTAAGTCCATGCCACACCTATTGTGCTTTAAATGGACTACCATGAAAATGGCTACAGCCCCCCCCCACACCCCACCCCCCCACTCCAAGAATGATTGAGAGGGTTGTGAGATGGCCCAATCAACAGCCTAAGCCAATTATTAACAGTCCAGTGTTGAAACACATGGCTGGTTTCTTAGGCGAACTTAGGCTTTTGCACTGTGTACAATTAATAGAATGACATAGGCTTTTGCAAACGCAATAAACCCACCTACAAACAGCCTGTTTCACCCTCATTTAGCCTCTTCAGTGTAGGATAGGTTGTTTCAGCCAGCATATGACCAGCTACAGAGAAGATTTTACTGCAGTAATGGGAAGAGTGGGGGAATATCCAAGCTCCACAATGCAGGGACGATGTATATTACCATTAACCAGAAGTCATAGGCAAACCAAGGGGGGAGGGGTCCTAGTGCCTGGAAACCCCCCTCCAAGCCTGAGGCACTATATAATTGAGGTGGCTGGACCTTGCCCCCGCTTCACATGACTCTGCTCGAGAAGGGAGTGCTGTGTGCACCTAACAGTAGTCCATGCAGCATTGCCCATGTATATTATGGGGATAGGGAGAGTTGGGGAGCAGCCAAGCACTCTCTAAAATTATAGCCCCACCCCCATGCATGCTGGTCATGCCCACTGGTGGCGTGGTGTGGAAACCCCCCTCTGAAAACCCTGTGTTTGCCCCTGGAAGTATACCGTCTTTTTGGATTAGCTTATTTTTAGGCTTACTATTTATTTATGAAAAATAGAAAGTAAAAACACACCTTAATTATACATAGACAATATGTTTTATTTAGTAAAGAATTCATAAGTCCATTTATAAATATTGCAATTTGATTTGCTACAGCGCCGTGTTTCAAAATGTGTAACCTGGTGCGGCTCACCCCAAAGTGATAGTTGCTTTTTATTATTTTGTTGTTTGCACAAATCTTTTATAAATAACCTTCATTTATGACATGCTGCAAGGCTGGTAACGCTGAATTGCTCAGAGACTGAGTGCAGAATTTTTATAGGAGATGAACTGTGAAATGAATTGCACACGGATGGCAGGTGATGGTAGATGTAGAAACAGGTCTACAGCAAATTTGGTTCTTTAATAACTGGAAAACAAGTAGCTGTGTACTAAAGTATGCAAATAAAAAATGCTGTTCCAATGCAAAATAAATAAGTCCCTGTAAGGATTTATATGCAGTTACAGAGTTTCTTAAGATCCAAATTGCTTAGAAAGTAAGGGGTTTGAAATAAATCGAGGTTTCCTTGTTCCAAGTATGAGATGATCTGCAAAATATATCAGTATATATCAGTCGATATGTCGCCAGAACAGAGCAATGTTCTGCAGGGCTTTAGAGCAGTGACTGGCAGCCTGATAGACTTAAAGTGCAGCTACACATTAGCCTTAATCTCAGTAATGCCATAGAACAATACATTTAATTAAAGAAAGATGCACTGACCACTGCAGACATTTCTTATGCGATAAATAAAGCTGGGCACACACTGGAGCGTTTTCGTTGAATATTCGGGCAAATCAGCCGACATACGACCGTTCGGTTGGAAGTCGGGTTAGTGTGTATAGTGACACGATGGTCAAAAGCCATTCCAAAGTGTCGATTGTCGGCTCATTTGGTTGGTCGTACTGTTTAATATTTTTCGACCAATCACCGACCGATCATGTAGTGTGTATACACTCATGCTCACTATCTCCATAGAGTTTACAGACTCAAGCTCTTTTCAGCTGATACCAGCAATGAATGTCCCAGTGAATAAATGTAGAGAGAGTGCTGTAGAAGGAATAATTAATTTGTTCGTTCTGAGACAGAATGTTTTGTTTCAGAGTCACAGAAGCTAATGAAATTCGCTAGGACATGTAGATAGCTATAACAAGGCAGTTTTAATCGGTGTGACAATGTGACAAGAATGAATGAATGAATATTGTGCTGTCATTCTCTGAAGACTAGAGGACCAGATGAAGGACCAGATGAAGAGCACAGATATGAAGGTAAATCGTGTCAGTGTGTACGCATGAATCGCCAGACTGATCGGACCTTCAGTCGTTGCTACAATCGTTTGAGATAACACGTCGGTCGGAAAATTGTTCACTGTGTAACTAGTCTTAGTGTCACAGGCCAAGGAGAGGAGAGAAAACAATACTGACTTAGCGGTCACATTTTAAATGACGTCAAAACACCCCGCCGTCATTACTGGTGGTCGTGACTTGTCAGCAGACTGTCGGGGACTTCTTTTGTCATTATGAAGGTCATCAGCATCTATTTACTGTCGGGCAAGTCAGTTCGTAAATTATTTTTCGTGGTAGTCACTGTCGGTGTAATGAGCTCCGTTAAATCGTACCCCACCCAAAGAGAGGAGCGAAAATAAATGTGAACAAAATAGACACAAGTAAAGGTGACGGGTGGAGAAAAGGTCAAAACAAAAAGCATAGGAGGCTAGAGAAGTAGTTAGGCAGTCTGTCAGTTATTAAGTCAGTCAAGGTATGGGACATAGTGCACCAGGGGGGAAAAAGTGAAAAAGAAAAACATTATCCAAAAAAACCAAATCTCTATTTTCCATTCCAATCATTATTTTCAATTACTATTTTGCTGATTGTCAGCAGAGAGGCAGCAGAACTATTTTCGTAAGTTTGCAAGTCTGACTGGAGATTCATGGTGGTAACAGTGAAATCGTCATTTCAAGCCTTTTCTACATACGTTACTTTTATGTGTGAACGTATTTATTACACTGCTTGAGATGAACCTGGATATGTGGTTGAATAATCTGTTTAAGATGAGCCTGGAAAGTTTCAGACTTCGCATGAAAAGTGCAGGGTTCGGCGAGCAGGAAGTTGGACTCAAAGTTTAAAAGTCGTGTGTTAATTAAGCAAATAACTTCCCAGCCTAGTCAGGGCCATGTCAGCAGAATGGTGAACTGCCCAGGATGCCTATAACAATGGCTACTGACGATAACAGGTTATTTTTTTAAGCACATTTGGTGTGACCAAGGAAGCTTAAGTTGTTTAATGAGAAATTCATATTTAATGATGTTAGCATGGATCTACAAGAGACAAACATCATCAGCAAATGGTAACAGTGGGTGAAAGCGCTCACTCCAGGGTCATGAAATAAATGCATTATTTCAAAGTGCAAACAAATTCACTATAACAGCAGCTGATCAATTGAATGAAGATTCAATTTGCAGATTCCACCAAAGAGGATATCACAATCGAGTTGCAGTGAATGAACCACTAATCACGTCTGGCTGTGCCCGTTATCTCAGCAAACGGATGAGTGCACGTCTGACACCAACCTCAAGAACTCTACAGCTCTGCGTGCTTTTTGAAACAGTGAAGGATTCTGTTGTGACTTGGTTTGGGTGCAGTCGTTCCCATAGTTGGCGAGGTCAATGCTAATCACTACTTCACTACTTACTGATACTGTCTGATCAGTGCCGGACTGGGGCATGAAGGGCCCACCGGGGAAACCAATGACTGGGGACCACCTAATACCATGTAGAACTGCAAAGGGGGTGTTGGGGAGCCGAGTGCACTTAAAACAGGGGGGTTATTATTTTAGACAAATTTTAGACCAAAACACAGGCAAAGTTGTGTGTACTACTGTCACAAGCAGTGCAGTGTGAAGCGGGACACAGGGCCGTCCTACCCATTGGACACAATGGGCAGGTGCCCGGGGGCCCTGCAGCCCAGGGGGGCCCGTCGGAGGAAGCCAAAAAAAAAAAAAACCTGGAAAAAGAAAAGAAGAAAATACTAACCGTGCTGTCAGCTGGCGATCCGGCTCCCTCCCTGGTCTCCTCCTCCATCGCGCTCGCAGTGCATGTCGGGCGTGATGTCATCACGCCCGCCCGACATCCATTGCGGAGCGCGACAGAGGAGGAGACCATGGAGGGAGCCGGATCGCCAGCTGACAGCTTGGTAAGTATTTTCTTCTTTTCTTTTTCCAGGTTTTTTTTTTTTTGGCTTCCTCCAACGGGCCCCCCTGGGCTGCAGGGTCTTAAGAGGGTCCTGGCGGGACATACCCAAATTTGGGACTGCCCCACCAGATTCAGGAAAGTTGGCAGACTGTCCTGCTCTCTCCTACCTGTTCTTGTCGCTTTCACCATCGGTGGCTGCTGGTGTCTTTAGATCAGTTGCTGCTTGTCTGGAACCTTAGAGGCCGTATTGGAAAAAAAAAATGGGTAGATGAAATTTACAAAACTTCAACCATCCCCGACATTAAATCAACAGCACCCACATTCAATAATTAGGCCTCTGTCCAGCTCCAACATTAAAGTAGTAGTACTAACATTTGATAAATAGATCTATTTCCCTCCAACCGACCCCAACATTAAATTAATAGTATTCCCATTTGATAAATAAACCTATTTCCCTCCCTCCAAACAGGCCCAGCAATAAATTAATAGCATTTACGTTTAATATATCCATTTCCCACAACCATTCCTAGCATTAAATAATTAATATTCACATTTAATAAATAACCTTCCTCTCCAAACTCAGCCCCAGATTAAATTATAGACCCAAACCACCCAAGCTTTAGAATAATGCTTCCCCCATCTTAATTTAATAGGCCCCACCAATAAATTAAATTTCCACACTGTCACCCCACATATAAAATAGCATCCAATAAATAATTGGCCCCCACCTAAACTCCACCATTAAATTAATAGCCTACCTTCCACCCATGTACTTTTAAGACAGCCCCCTATTCCCTTACACATTATAGCAGCCCCCTCCCTATAATTTTCTCTGTGCAGCCCCCCCTATAGTTTAGCATAGTCAGCCCCCCTCCATATAGATTAGCATAGGCAGTCACATCTCACTCCCTATAGTTTAGCATAGGCAGCCCCCCCTATAGTTTGGCATAGGCAGCCCCCTTATAGTTTAGTATAGGCAGCCCTCTCTCCCCTTATAGTTTAGTTTAGGCAGCCCCCCTATCGTTTAGCATAGGCAGCCCCCCTTATAGTTAATAAAGCCAGCCCTCTCCCCCCTTATAGTTTAGTGAAGCCAGCCCCCTCTCCCTCCCTACAGTTTAGTATAGGCAGCCAATTCCCCCTGCTCACTTACCTTTAGTTGCTCTGGGCGGCATCGCTCCTCAGATCAGGCAGACAGGAAGTGAAGTCAGACTTCCTGTCTGCCGCACAGCACTGTGGGACCCCATACAGCAACAGGCAGCCTTGTGATAGGCTGCTTGTTGCTGTCCACTGACCACCAATGCTTTTGAGCACTTTCCACCATCCCCATCCCCTGCGCCCCCCACAGTCTTCCTTGGCCCCCTCCGCACCCACGACCCCCCCCCCCCACATCAGAGAAAAACAAAACAAAAACAGTTGCTTACTGCTCCGTGCCACCAAAGAAGGGGCGGGGCTATCAAGCATTGGGATCCACTGGGAAATACCCCGGCAGGCCAGTCCGACGCTGTGTGTGATCAAGATACAGATGTTATCCATATGTCAGAGTCTTTTCAGTTACCAGATCTAAACCCTTCTCCACCACTGTCAACCAGACGTCAGCACAATTCTAGACATTGAAAAACTCAATGTCATAGCGCACACGGGCCAGACCGGCTTCTCATGGTCACCCAACGCCTTATTAAGGGACTTTATATTGGTGCCTCTAGTTTTATATCCACCACCTGTATGCCAGTATGAAGTTACCAATGTGCACTTCTAGGTATATTTCAACCAATGTAATGACAACATTCAAACACTCAAAATTGCCTCGTGCAATAAAGAGCTCAGAGCTCTAAGTTCATTTGTGCAAATAAAAATCTCAGGGCTGGCACTACCATTAGGAGAATCTAGGCGCTAATGGTTTCAGGGTAACAAAAACACTGAATGAGTAACAATGTCACTCATCCATCCATATTGGGAGGGGGGGTAGGGGCACAACACCTAAATGTGGGAGTGCCGCTTCCAAGTTTGGGGTTGGCGACGTCTAAGGTGCCCCCACAGGTTACTCTGGTCTGATAAATCCTCTGCAAAAGAAAGATGACCTTGCAATCCCTAATGTCTGTCATTTTTCCCCCACAAATTAATTTGTCCTGAATTGTAACAATATGTTTCCTGCAACTTGTATTGTCATACTTAAAATGTTCTATAAAACAGAGGAATACAGCAAAGCTAACATGTTTTTGTTTAACTAAAGCCTGAAACCACATTTAAGACGCTGCCCCCTGTTCACTAAAATTTACAAACCAGCTAGAATCGTGCACAAAGAAAGCCGCGTGGATCAGACAGAGATGGTCATATATACACTGCAATGAAAAATACATGAGCCGGTACAACAAGTCTATACCCAATTAAGAGCTTGTTGTGCCAACAACTTAATGGAGTGTGGAACTGGCTCATATATTTTGCTGTGCTAAAAATGTAACAACACCTTCTGTGCATAGAGGAGTAAAACAGAATTACAAAAAGCTAATGGTGCTATTAGTCAATAGTTTATAATTTTCAGACACAGTTCCGGTACGTTACCGGAATTTTTTAATGTTGACCAAGAAGATGAGTTATTTTCATAACTCTTTATATGTTGTTTGTTTTTTTGTAGAATAAAGAAAAATGTTGAACATAAAAAAATATTCTGCCACTATTTGGTCTGCACATCATTTGCCATTTAAAATAGAAAGAGGAAAGAGGTAGGGAAGGGGGAAAGGGTAATACTACATCATTTTATTACGGCAATGTCTTGTCATATTTTGAAGTCTAGGGAGTAAATGTATCAAGCTGCGAGTTTCCGGCAGGTTTGAAAAGTGAGATGTTACCTATAGCAACCAATCAGATTCTAGATGTCATTTAGTACATTCTACAAAATGAAAGCTAGAATCTGATAGGTTGCTATAGGCCATACTTGCCAACTTTTCCTTGTTGGCTTCAGGGAGATCCCAGGGGAGGTGGGTGTGCAGGGGCGGGGCTTGACGAATCGCATCATTTTGGCACTGCACCCTAAACGATTGTCACAATTTTGGCCAATTACAACAGGAGGCGCTTATCTATTGCAGGGTCGAGAACCGGGAGGTTGCCCTGCTCTCCCGGGAGCCCGGGAGGTCTCCCAGAAATGTGGGAGTCTCCCGGACATTCCGGGAGAGTAGGTAACCATGCATTAAAGAAAAGCAGCTAATGAATCTCTAGAGACTGAAGTGTCTTTTATATTTCTGTCTCCAATACTGAAGTCATGTTGTCTTACCTGTCAGTCTTTGATTAAGTCTCCATGAAAATGGCCACCTCCATAGGCATCAATACATGGACATAGGACACAATTTCTGAACTGTGTCATCATGCCACAGATGGCGAAGCCAACCACGTCTTGTACTGGCTCAGCATCAGGGAGAATGCCAGACTCTTCAGGGAGTGAGGGAGATCACCCCTAATTCAGGGAGTCTCCCTGACATTCAGGGAGAGTTGGCAGGTATGGTATAGGCAACATCTCCACTTTTCAAACCCACCAGAAACTTTCAGCTTGATACATTTACCCCATCGTGCTTTATGCTTATATGTATATGGAACTTCATAGTGACTGTATAAATAATGCTGACGTTACACATGGATACGCCATGCTGAAGAATGTGAATCATATTGGTCGGTTCACTAATTAGAGATTTTCAGATAAGGAACAGTAGTTGAGTCTGTGACATTCCGTGGACTGTGAGATCAGTGAGTTACTTAACGTGTAATAAAGCCGGCTCCACCGGTACAATATGGCACTGAGCCTCCACAAGTTTCCTCTTTTGCATAATCACTTTATCTATATGTATATACATTTCTTATATATATTCTGGAAAACTGCTTCACTAGCTACGGTAAATATTTATCTAGATCCCTGGGGCCACGAAATTTAAAAGCTAAAATTATACCTGCAAAAGAATCTTAAAGTTTAAGTCTGCTTTATTATTTATTTATTGAAGGTTTATGGTTCGTTACACCACATGCTCAAAACTACCCTCTGCCAGTGCGCAATGTTCAGGCACCCTTGACTCCCACACCAGGGGCAAATAGCCCCTGAGCTTTAAGCAGCAGGCCTCTGGGCCAGAGGACCACCAGGGGGCGCCTTTAAACCCACTACATCTACCCTTAGTGCCGAGAAGCGAACTAAGGCCATTATATCCATAAATCTTGCTTACCAGTTTTTAACTGTAACTTTGGACCCTCAGTGATTGGAAACATTTTGATTGCGCTGAGAAATTCAAATTGTTATCCTTTATCTATATAATGCCAGCATATTCCGTAGCGCTTTACAATTGGGGACAAACGCAGCAATAAAACAAGTCTCTGTGTTAACAGACAAATTGTTAAGAGGGCCCCGGTCACAAGCTTACAATCTATCGGGAAATAGGAGTTTGATACATGGGGTTTAAGTGCCACTTATCACATTTTGGACCAATCAGATAGTAATGGGAAAAAGTGCTTAGTGGGGTCGTTGTCATTCAGCCAGAAGGTTTGTGTAAGAAGAATACATGTAAGCTTGTGTGAACTCTGGAGTGTGGCGGTAATCGGGTTGAATAGTCTCAGAGGGTGGTTCAGCAATTTGATAAGCTTGCCTAAAATTTAGCATTTTCAGGCAACGTTTGAAAGACAAGGGGAACGTCTTGTACAATGGATGGAATGTAACAGAGGGCAGCCTAAAAAAAAGTCCTGTAATCAGGAATGGGAGCAGGTAATAAGTATGAATGACAGCTGCAGCATCTTGGGCAAAATAAGGACAAAATAGCTGTCTGTGAGTATTCAGTGTCAGCACAAGCTTGTGTCATGTTCTAAACATCGAGTGGGCTAAGCAACAATTGAAAGTGTTACAAAGAAAATTTCTTTACCCAAAAGTCTATACTAGTTATGGAATGGCTTTTTTTACATACTGACCCTGGGGCCCTAATTTATGTCCGAACGCGACCTGCTCACAAGTTGCACGTTTAAAAAGAACACGGAATTGTGCATAGTTACGACCGTTCTCAAATCTAAGAGTTTATCAAGAACCTTTTGGATTTGAATCTCAATGGAAGTCCGCTCTGCCTAAACAGTAGGGGCCTGAGTCATTAAGGAGAGCAAAGCACAAAAAAGGAGTAACTTTGGGCAAAACCATGTTGCATTGTGCACTGGAGGGGGAGGTAAATTTAAAATGTGTGGACAGATTTATAGTTGGGGCAGGGCATGTCCTAGATCAACTTTAAATTTCAGTGCAAAAATAAAGTTATCAAGTACTTGTATGTTACATGTAAAAAGAGCCAATATTTAACTTATCTGCAAAATAATAATCTAATTTTCACCCTTGAATTGTAACATGGTTTGTCCCAGAGAACATTTACTCCTTTGTTTGCCTTACTTTCCTTAATGACTTAGGCCCTAGATGTCATACGTAGACAAACACAGCAGACTGCAGCATTTATGTATTTATTGGATCATAAAGTAAACTAACAACTTTCAACAGCATAAATATTTATTTTCAAATATAATATTGTTTTTTTACATTAATTACATAAATAAAGATGATTGCAATGCACACTGTACACACAATGGGCCCAATTCATTAAGGAAAGTCAAGCAAAAAAAAAAAATAAGAGTAACTTTGCAACCTGGCAAAACCATGTTTGATTAGAGGAGTAGGCAAATTTAAAATGTGATGGCAGATTTATAGTTGGGGTAAGGCGTGTTCTAGATCAACTTTGTTATTCAGTGTACAAATAAAGCTATCAAGTACTTGTGTGCTACATGAAAAAACAGACAGTATTTATTTTATGTGCAAAATAATAAACTAATTTGCACCTCTTGCTTTGTAACATGGATTTGTCCAGGAGAAAATTAGCTAATTTTTTTGCCTTATTTTCCTTGATGAATCAGGCCCAGTTTGTTTGTTCACACAATGTTATCAACATTATCATTTTTGTAGGTTGGAGTCGGACAGAGGAGTGGTGGTAGGGGAGGGGACTGGTCCTCTTTAACTCATTTTAAAAATACTCGCACCCACAAAACATCCTCGTTCTACTCAGTGAATTTTAATAGTATATTTTCGCTGCATACACATGTTCTGAGATGTTGCCTATAGCAACCAATCAGATTCTAGATGTCATAAATGAAAGCTAGCATCTGATTGGTTGCTATGGGCAACATCTCCACTTTTTCAAACCCCCAGTTTAGCAAATATACCCCTTGAATTGCATGCAATTGTCTTCATTGGTGTAAGGTCCATTTTTGGGCATACATGGAGCTATTTCAAGAGATGCTACGCAAACTGACTTATGTCCAAACATGAATCAGACTCTGGGAGTTTAACTTCTCTCAGTGTTTTACTAATGTTGTCTGCACAGATCAAATGTTGACATAGAACATCCCAACCTGCACTGATAAATCTAAACAAGGATGAAACAGGCTGTATGTAGTTGAATGTACTGTGTCTTGCTTTAAATCACAAGTTATGCCCTAAAAGCCCACTGGACAAAGCATTGAGTCAAAGAGTTGTCAAGTAAATATCGTTACCCAGATGCCTTTTCTTCTCTTAGAACATCTGTCAAATATTGATTTATATTGTGTGTTGTGTTCTAGTTGTAGCACTTTCCATGTCGTTTTTATATTTTTATTATAATTGAAGAGGTCGCAAATCTGATCACTTTATTTTTTCACTTGTCGTTAGATGACTCGATCCTTACCTAAAGCATATAAAAAAAATGTGACTTCTTTCCTTTTTATCCTAAATTTCCTACACTACACATTGGATAAAATACCCAATAGGGCTCTCAAAACTGTTACTTACAGCTTTATTGTGCCCAGCCCAAACCTCTGCTGGAAATTCCCAAGACAGAGAGTAAACTTTAAAAACTGCTAAACTTCGTATTTCGAAATAACTCGACAATTCTTCATGTTAACAATATTACCAAGAATCTAATTGTCCTGAAACTAATAAGCATCACATAGAAATTTAATCCAGTAAAATGATGAGATTAAACTGAATGCTGAAAGTTGCTTATACAGTAATACTACGCATTGCACAAACTTTACACAAGGAAAATATTTATACCCAAATCCTCTAATTACAGGTCACAAAGTTGTTGGTTCTACTAAATTATAAACAGCTGCAGAAGTATTAGTAGATATTTTAGCTTTGCTTGCTTCATCCATATAGCCCGTATGTCACACAACTGTCCAAATTTTTGCAACTGTAATCATTAAAATATAACTAAACAAAGTTACTAATAGATATTAAAATCAGATGTACACAAGCAAAATTGATTCAAAGTCTGCTGCAGTATCTGCAAGAAAATAGTGCAATTTATTCATCCAAGTCAGTAGATGTAGGATAAAGTTTTGCAGTATGGCAGAATGCATTGAGCAACTGCAAACTTTTTAACAAAAGATGGTTATGACATCTAAACTCCTTGACTGTGTATACCAGTGGTGGTCAACGTGACCTTTTCTAGAAGCCTCAGGAGCAGCCAAAAAGGACCACACATTACCATTAGAGAGACCATCTCCTGTGTACTTCCAATTTGCATGCACCAGAAAGCACACAAGTGAGTGACATTGAAAGCACCACTGCTTGTTTGAATCAGGCAATCAATAGTTCTATAAAAGAAACTGACACTGTACAGCTGGATGCTTTTGGTAACTTGACAGATCCAGCAAGCTGTACAACAGAGGTAAGAAAAACTCAACATTTAGGGGTATATTTACTAAACTGCGGGTTTGAAAAAGTAGAGATGTTGCCTATAGCAACCAGGCAGATTCTAGTTATCATCATCATCATTTACTTATTAATTCCGTAGCACTGTACAGAGAACTCGCATCACACAGACAGACTAGGGTCAATTTGTTAGCAGCCAATTAACCTACCAGTATGTTTTTGGAGTGTGGGAGGAAACCGAAGCACCCAGAGGAAACCCACGCAAACACGGGGAGAACATGCAAACTCCTCACAGATAAGGCCATGGTCGGGAATTGAACTCATGACCCCAGTGCTGTGAGGCAGAAGTGCTAACCCCTAAGCCACTATTTATTTAGAGGTCAATTGACCCCCAGTGTATGCAGACTGTGGAAGGTGGCTGAGTCACCAGGATGAAAGATTTGTGGACATGGGGAGAGCATAGAGACTACATGATACAGATAACTGCAGGAGGTAAATGTATCAAGCTGCGAGTTTCCAGAGAGTTTGAAAAGTGAAGATGTTGCCGATAACAACCAATCACATTCTAGTTATCATTTATTTAGTACATTCTACAAAATTACATCTAGAATCTGATTGGTGGCTATAGGCAACATCTCCACTTTTTCAAACCCTAAGTTTAGTAAATATACCCTTTAATGTTAATAGCTTTATTTTTACATTGAAATTTAAAGTTGATCTAGGACATGCCCTACCCCAACTATAAATCTGTCCCCACATTTTAAATTTACCTCCCCCTCCAAAGCAACATGGTTTTGCCAAGGTGCAAATTTATTCCTTTTTTTTTTTTTTGCTTTGCTGTCCTTAATGACTCAGGGACAATATGTTAGTTTTCTTTACCGTAATTTAGTTGATTTGTAAATGTCATCCGAATTTTACAGCATGGCGCAGTCCACCAGCAACAGAGTGGTGAATCTAGCCTTTATTCTGCATAGAGTAAATTGTGAAATTAAGCTACTTTCCCCCAATATCCCAATATAAATTGTCCCACTCCATAACTATATTAATTGCAAAAGATTAAAAAAACGCAAAGACGTACAATAAAAATGTCTGAACTGTATATTACATTTACAAATACATGTGTGTTGAGCAGCCATGTCAATAGTAGTGTATATATAAATTACAAAAAAATACAATGTCAAGATAATTTAATATAATGCAGCCCCATTTGACTTGCGGTATACGCAGTCCCATTTGATGACCAGTTAACAATGCAGAACTCTATATGATGGGTAAAATACAATAAAACATTCCTTTCTAAAGGCTAGTACATAAAACAGGTCCTGTTTGGTGGCTTGCATATCAAGGAGAATCGATTCTAGAAGCAAACCTGTAAAAAAGATGATGCCAAAAGAGTAACACTGAGGGCTAGATTTACTAAGCTGCGGGTTTGAAAAAGTGGGGATGTTGCCTATAGCAACCAATCAGATTTTAGCTTTCATTTATTTAGTACCTTCTACAAAATGACAGCTAGAATCTGATTGGTTGCTATAGGCAACATCCCCACTTTTTCAAACCAGCAGCTTAGTAAATCTAGCCCTGAGTCCATTCTCCAGTGGCTAGTAAATAATACAGATCCAAGTCTCCGGCAATTAATAGACAATAAAGAACCTATTCTGTGGTGATATTGCGCACTGATACCTAGTAAAGGTGACCCTTTCTCTAGCGGCTAATGGACAATACAAAGTCCAGTCTCTGGAGTTTAGTGAGCAATACAGACCCTCTAGTCTCTACCGGCTAGTGGACAATACAAAGTCCAGTCTCTGGAGTTTAGTGAGCAAGACAGACCCTCTAGTCTCTAGCGGCTAGTGAACAATACAAAGCCCAGTCTCTGGTGCTTAGTGAGCAATACAGACCCTCTATTCTCTAGCGGCTAGTGGACAATACAAAGTCCAGTCTCTGGAGTTTAGTGAGCAATACAGACCCTCTAGTCTCTAGCGGCTAGTGGACAATACAAAGCCCAGTCTCTGGTGCTTAGTGAGCAATACAGACCCTCTATTCTCTAGCGGCTAGTGGACAATACAAAGCCCAGTCTCTGGTGCTTAGTGAGCAATACAGACCCTCTAGTAGCTAGTGGACAATACAAAGTCCAGTCTCTGGTGCTTAGTGAGCAATACAGACCCTCTAGTCTCTAGCAGCTAGTGGACAATACAAGTCCAGTCTCTGGAGTTTAGTGAGCAATGCAGACCCTCTAGTCTCTAGTGGCTAGTGGACAATACATACTTAATTGCCTAGTAGTTAATGGACAATGCAGACTCCAAGGTGTATTGTATTCACCTTCACTGTTTGTGCTATAACACCAGACTGGTCCAGGTGTTTTCATCAGTGTGAGCTATAACAGGCTGATATTATTCTGCTTCCTCCTGCTGAGAAATCTAATTGGCTTTAGTAGTTCCCAGCAGGGGTGAAAACTGCTTATTATTTCTCAAATTCATAGATCTTCTGCGGCTACATGATATCTTAGAAACCCCTGTAAGACGGTAACTGCAGACACTCTTCTACGCATTATCCAGTCTTGTAGTCTATGGAGCTGGCAGTGATAGTCAGCATGTAAAACGTAACTTCTGCCACAGCTATAATCTCCCTTTATGATGCCTCCTTAGTTAAGGTGCTAGAGCCTCGTCTCATTATATATGTGCATATGCCAGGACACATTGCATACTTTTCCCAGTTATTCTGCAAGTGCAAACCTGGGGCTAATTAAAGTAGTTGTCCCTTCTTGTAAAGATCCCTCTTTCCCTTAGTGTCGCCCCCTGAAATATCTGGTGTTGCTTGATTGCATCCACCACTGCCAGAAGGAGGAACTGAGAGAATCATCTAAACCTGCCCAGGTTGGAGGTGTGTGATGAATGTGGCTTCTGATTGGATAGCGGCAGCAGCCAATACAATCAGTCGATGCAATCACTATATACCTCCCCTCCAGCACTGGAATCTCTCCGCCCTTCTTCCGGAACCAAGGGCTGCAATCGCATAATAGTGGAGATACTGAGTGGAAGAATCCACATGACAGCACTACTTGGGGGAGCACCGTGGCAAGAAAGGGGGCTGTACAAAAATACATTCAATAATAAATTCATCCAAATACAATGCAATTAGAAAACAAATAGGAAACATGGGGGCAGACCATTATGTACAAGATGAAATGTATCCTTTTGATTAACCTGTTTTACTGCCAATTAGGCATAATGATGAAAATATAATGATGAAATTCCCTTTTTAATAATATTTGTACCCATGTGTCCAAGACCAGCAATACTTAAATCTGTGTTTTGCAAAATACACTGCGCTGATGGACACATTAAAACAGTTATATTGTTGACGCTGTGACATGTTAACAGTCAATTAGACATACGCTCTAAATTTCCTGCTACTAAAGAGTTGTTAGAGACATGGTGAACATAATCTGCCCATGCGATGACACCTGCTATCCTGCTATTTAATTACCGCTGGTGGCGTCCTGCTGCATGCCTACTACTATGCCAAGAAAGGTTAACTCGACCACAGTTTAGGCCAACAAAAAATACATGTTAGGTATTAATTATCTTGTGTGCAACAGATGGCCATCTTTGGGTTTTTTTAGCCATACATAATTAAAAGTCAATATTAAGGATCACAAGTCGACAAAGCTTTGCATCCGGACCAGCTTTATCATCGTAGCAAAACTGAAATCCATTTTAAACCAATGTGTAATTTACAAGGTGTCAGTAATAGAATGTTTGATTTCAACGTTATCTGCTAAATGTCCTTTAAATTGCCAAAATAAATCTATATTACTTTAGGACTGTAGATAAACAACCATAGGTAAAGTTCACTGGGAGGTTATCTTGCTCCAGTGAGGGGTGGGGGCTTGGAGTGCTATTCCGTGTAGGGGGGGGGGGAATAAATTGTAGTCTTCTCCAGCAGGTCTCACTACACTGTTGAGAAATGAGTTTAGGCCTTTTGGGAATAGCTGTCATTTTCAAACAAGCAAGTAAGCCTTAATAGTCTGTACCTATCTTACCGAGAACTCAGGCTGCACAGAAACACTGGCGCGGAGACTTATTTGCAGGGACGGAGTAAAATCAATGCCAATAACACTGGAATATATGCAAGTTAACTCTGTGAATGAGTAAATTTACTGTCACGTCTTTATGGACAGGTGACTGCTTCGTGTCTTGGAGTGATTTAAAGATTAAAGTTGTTTTGTGGAAGAGCACAGTGATTTAAATAGATTTTTGCTCAATTTAAAGCCAGCAATTCTGCTTCCTGTCTCTTATTTAGAGGAGCAAAGAAAATTCCTAGGGACAGCTCAGGAATATCCAAGACGTCTGTCTGTGACCCTCAGAATTAGATAGGTGCATAGGTTTTGGTACCCTAAGACCTATCCATTTGCCACACCTTTTATATAGAGCATCCTGTAGGCTCGCCAGTAATGTTCCTTGGGTAAATTTTCTACCACCAAGTTCATTTTACATTTTCTACCCCATTTAACTTCTCTCATTACCCCAGTTCATTTTTTCTTAAGTAATAAAACTTTGACAGAGACTTAAGAATGTAATCTAAGAACCTTTGATGTCCAGGTCTAAAAAACTTTTAATGCTAAATCCATCCATGACGCCACTGCAACCCATTGCCTAAATGGTCCAAATCACTGTCTCCTGCTTATATAGGTAGCATTGCATGATGTTCTGTTATACCAAATGCAGGAATGTGATATTATATTGAATTGTATACAGTTCTGGGACAGCATACACTGAAATGTAAACTTTATTCTGAAGCCTGAACCATTTTTGAGCCTTTGACACCTATCGACCACGAATAACTCCAGCTGTTAATTTTAATGCAGAGTAAAAGTTGATTGCATGTGCAAGTAATACTATATGCAAAGGCAGTATGTATTAAAAAAAAACTCTTTCAGATAAAACAATGTGGACCTCATTTACACAGCACAGAGCACTGCAGAACATTTTGGTTTTGCACCGGAGTGCCTAGATGGTCTATCCTGTGTACTTTAAAGTACATGTTCCCTCTAAGCCATCTCATTCCTTTTTGCAATACTAAAGTATGACGAGGAAAGGCAAGGGAATCTGAGGAGCTGCACAGTGCAGAAGTGTAATGGTCACATCAAAAGTCTTACTTCCTCCCACTTTTTGAACACCCCATTCATTATTTAAACTTTACAATTTTTCTTTTGTTCGATTTAGCCTTTTTATAATTAAATTAATCATGGGAGTGAAGACACAATTTAACTGGGTACAGTGGGCAGCACGGTGGCTTAGTGGTTAGCACTTCTGCCTCACAGCACTAGACATGCAACCCTTAAAAATGTAGGACGCAACACAATCTCCTACAGCTCAGCAGGTGTCAAATTTAAGTGTATTTACAGAGCAAAGACAGAGAACCGTTCCACAAAGCAATGAAAGCTCCTAAAATTGTACCGTCTATAACCTTTGCCTCATTTTTAATATTCTCACTCAACAAAATTAAGTCCACAAGTCTAAACACAACAGTGCGCCTACTTCATACTTCTGCTACACTAACCGACTGTTATAGCCTTCTGCTCCATTGCACAAGCCTCCATTTTGCTCCTCCAGAAGAAGTTTGACTTGTGTGATGTTGGATATTAATTGCAAATATAAATCTACAAAACCATACTTGCCCACTTTCCTGTAAATATGTCCAAAATACATAACTTATCTAGGTTTCTGGCTCCAATACTAACCCTGCTGCCTCCTCATCAGTCTCCATTTTAAGTGGAAAACAAATAACTAAACCAAGCTTTAAAGGAGTAGAGTTTCTGAATATCGCTGTTCAATATTTCAAGTATTTAAAATGCTAAGTAAAAATTAATGGGATCAGGGACACATGTTAGCCACTTAAGACGCGAAATAACTTTATACTTATATCATACATTGAAGCAGGATGAGCCTACGTTGAGTATATTTTAAGAACAAAATCTCCTTGCATTAAAACATAAATTACATTTCTCATTAACAGCATTTCATTTTGTCATACCACAATTACTTTTGATTCAAGGGAAAGTACTATAACCAATCAAAGGGCACAGCAATGGGATCGCAATTTGTGCCTATATACACAAATGTATCCATGTCAAAACTATATGGCTGAATAACCCACTTTAGGATAATCTGATAGTATGACAGAGGTATATTGATGACGTGATCATCGTTTGCCAAGGTAAACAAGATAAACTGATTGAATTCTTTAACGACATAAACACCAAGGAATTATAAATAGAATTCATGGAGGAATATAGCAAAGAAGGTGTTTCTTGATTTTGAGTTAGAAATTAAATATGGTAATATACTACACAAGCTTAAATTAAACCATTAGACTGTAAGAGTCTAATTCTGGCTAATACTAACAACCACTCCAGATGGTTAAATATAATACCTGGGGGGCAATTTTAAAGGATCAGGAGAAACTGTTCAGGTCATATGTCCTTTGTAGAACAAGGGAGATCTCTTGTTAGATTCTGTGATAGAATCTGTGAACGGATTAATAAACACAGAAATAGTAAGTTGATTAGGGCTGGAAAAGAGTTTGGGGTATATTTACTAAACTGCGGGTTTGAAAAAGTAGAGATGTTGCCTATAGCAACCAATCAGATTCTAGCTGTCATATTGTAGAATGCACTAAATAAATGAAAGCTGGAATCTGATTGGTTGCTATAGGCAACATCTCCACTTTTCCAAACCCGCAGTTTAGTAAATCTAGCCCTTTGTCTTCTATCACAGGTAATTAAACCGAACACTTTTTTAATGTGATCTATTAATATGCTGTTTTAATAAAGCTGTATTTTGTAATTAATATTTTTAATACTTTGTATAGGCAGCTTTAATACAGCAACATCTAATAATTTACTATTTATAAACTTTATGTGCCAAATAAGCTGCATTTCTTGCGCATTCACCCTACTGAAACTCATTTCATTTTTATATATTTTTTACCACTTTCTATACTTGTTTATATAATGTTTATTATTAACAAATATCTATTTACTTAGAATATTGCTCACATGCATTACCTATAATCTATTCTAGTGATAAAACTACAGTAGTTATCACATCAAAGCACATTTTGAGGATAGCCTTGCTTAACTTTTAATGCAACTGAGACATGATTTGGCTACTGATTAATCCATGTAACAGTATCCTTAAACATATTGCCAAAAACATCCTGCATATAATTTATGGACTATGGAATGTGCATATTTACAATCTACTGGTAACAGTTACTTTAAAAAAGGTAGCGGTAGCCATATCATTTGTTTGACTGAATATAACTTATATACTGTAGCAAATCCAGGATATAGACAGGAGATGTGAATAAGGTCATGTTAGCTGTGCAAACGTTCAAAGGCTTTGGATTTATCTGGCACAATTCAGTTATGCAATCATTGTACTTCAATCATTGGAGCACAAGTGAAAAAAATGTATTCATAGCTCCCAGTAGTCCTGGAGTTGGTTCGACAATGTTGGACTTTAAAGGCTGTTTGTACTATTCAGATTGTGCGTATGCGTTAAGTAACATGAGGGTGGGAATATGCAGATTAGGGTTGTCTAGGTCAATAGGTGGTTCTGATTTGGTCCTGATTTTTCCTTTTTAAATGTTTTTTCCTTTTTAAATGTCGGGAAGGTTACAAATTACTAGAGATGCTCAGGCTCGGTTTTATGAAAACCGAGCCCACGCAAACTTAGGGGATCCAAGTAGGCTCGTGAGCCGGCTCTGTACTTTCGCGCATCCTCGGATCTGAATTGAGGCATAATGTCATTGTTGCGTTGTCGTATCTTGCGGGTTTTGGATTCCATAAGTACATCCCTCCACAGGAGATCCAGCACCATTGCTCACACAGAAACAGGGGTAGCAGTGTTCTTGTCATTCTCCAGTCTCCAGTGTCATTGCCCAGTGCCATTGCTCACACAGAAACAGGGGTAGCAGTGTTCTTGTCATTCTCCAGTCTCCAGTGTCATTGCCCAGTGCCATTGCTCAAACAGAAACAGGTGTAGCAGTGTTCTTTTCACTCTCCAGTCTCTAGTGCCATTGCTCACACAGAAACAGGGATAGCAGTGTTCTTGTCATTCTCCAGTCTCCAGTGCCATTGCTCAGTGCCATTGCTCAAACAGAAACAGGTGCAGCAGTGTTCTTGTCACTCTCCAGTCTCCAGTGCCATTGCTCAGTGCCATTGCTCACATAGAAACAGGGGTAGCAGTGTTCTTGTCACTTGACAAAAATGGAAATGGCAGGAAATTAATGTTATTGAAGTTATTAATAATGTAGGAACAAAAAAAGAGCCAAATTATGTGATATGTGAAAAAAATAGGGATTTTAGAAAAAACATAGGGTTTCAAAACCAAAACACACAAGGGCGGTTTTGCCAAAACCAAAACACAAAGTTAATCCAGATCCAAAACCAAAACCAAAACCAAAACACGGGGGCCAGTGAACATCTCTACAAATTACGGACATCAAAATCTAAGCCCTTTTCCAATGGAAGCAGGCGATTTACAATTAAACCTTGGCTTGCACCAAGAGTTCCACTTAGAAGATACCCCTTGCTTTTCATGAAATAAAACAAATGACAAATAAAAGGGTTCACTGTATTTGTTTAAAAACAAAATATGAAACAAATTAGCTTTAGTAAAAAAAAAAAAATACTTCCAACAACATTGTGATATTGACACATCTACGAGGAATTCTGCAAAGGTATTATTTTCTGCAGGCATTGGGGTCATTAATACATATTCAATCATTTCACTATTGTACGGAGATGTGTGCAGGGCGAACGGGGAGCCAGCTGTTCTCTACGGACAGACCGATGAGGCATG
Source organism: Mixophyes fleayi (assembly GCF_038048845.1). NCBI lineage: Eukaryota > Metazoa > Chordata > Amphibia > Anura > Limnodynastidae > Mixophyes > Mixophyes fleayi. The sequence goes on along the minus strand of NC_134409.1, from coordinate 125,046,714 downwards.
AACATATAAAGAGAGACGCATTTTTATGATACAATGTAGCATGTTCATTTCCAGCTAAAGGATCAAATGTCTCCCGAATGAACAGTTTGAGCCGTCTCTGGGCTGTTAGCAATAAGGTTATTTCCTCTGTCTTTGTACCAGGTCTTGTTTATGGGACTGCTGTCACATAGCTTTAATGAAAATAATGCAATGTGTGTATGCTAACAGCATAGCAAAGGTGTACGGTATTGTGGAGTGTGTCAGTGTAATTTCAGGAGCAGGGTAAGGTCAGGCTTGAAGACTATGCTTAATGTTTGTTTGACATCCGGTACATAAATCTGACAGGTTAGCCGACCAGCTAGAGGCTCTAACATCCACTTTAGCTTATTATTTCAATTTGACAGGTTGACATTAAAAAAAAATAATAATAATAAAGAAATTGCTGAGTTGGAAAAATCTACGGATAGTATAAACACAATGCAATGTGAAACGACAACATTCAGGCTCCCAAGAAGAATGAACGGGTCATTGTATCTGAGGCACGTAATCCACTTATGAATGAAATAAATGGTAACGGTTGCTAATTATTAAGTTATATTTGCAAACGATACCTCCCAGTACTTAATGTGCAAAATCAGCACAGCCTAAATATTATTATTATTATTATTATTATTATTGTTAGAATTAATATTATTATTATTTATTTATTTATAAGGCACAACAGGTCTGCAGCACCGGACAAGGAGGATACAATAACACAGTACAAGGCAAAAACAGGACATTATAATAAAGGCAAAAACAGTGCACAACAAAATAGGAAAAACGGGGAAATACACAGCAGACAAATAACCGAACCTGCAGGTAATAAAGGTGTTGGAGAGGGGGCAAGTGTGACTAAAGGTGCTGGAGAGGGAGCATGTGTGACTAAAGGTGCTGAGAATGGGCATGTGTGACTAAAGGTGCTGGAGAGGGGGCATGTGTGACTAAAGGTGCTGGAGAATGGGCATGTGTGACTAACGGTGCTGGAGAATGGGCATGTGTGACTAAAGGTGCTGGAGAATAGGCATGTGTGACTAAAGGTGCTGGAGAATGGGAATGTGTGACTAAAGGTGCTGGAGAATGGGCATGTGTGACTAAAGGTGCTGGAGAATGGGCATGTGTGACTAAAGGTGCTGGAGAGGGAGCATGTGTGACTAAAGGTGCTGGAGAATGGGCATGTGTGACTAAAGGTGCTGGAGAATGGGCATGTGTGACTAACGGTGCTGGAGAATGGGCATGTGTGACTAATGGTGCTGGAGAGGGGGCATGTGTGACTAAAGGTGCTGGAGAGGGGGCATGTGTGACTAAAGGTGCTGGAGAATGGGCATGTGTGACTAAAGGTGCTGGAGAATGGGCATGTGTGACTAACGGTGTTGGAGAGGGGGCATGTGTGACTAATGGTGCTGGAGAGGGGGCATGTGTGACTAAAGGTGCTGGAGAATGGGCATGTGTGACTAAAGGTGCTGGAGAGGGCATGTGTGACTAAAGGTGTTGGAGAGGGGGCATGTGTGACTAAATCTGCTGGAGAGGGGGCATGTGTGACTAAAGGTGCTGGAGAATGGGCATGTGTGACTAAAGGTGCTGGAGAATGGGCATGTGTGACTAACGGTGTTGGAGAGGGGGCATGTGTGACTAAAGGTGCTGGAGAATGGGCATGTGTGAATAAAGGTGCTGGAGAGGCGGCATGTGTGACTAACGGTGCTGGAGAATGGGCATGTGTGACTAAAGGTGTTGGAGAGGGGGCATGTGTGACTAAAGGTGCTGGAGAGGGGGCATGTGTGACTAAAGGTGCTGGAGAATGGGCATGTGTGACTAAAGGTGCTGGAGAGGGGGCATGTGTGACTAACGGTGTTGGAGAGGGGGCAGGTGTGACTAACGGTGTTGGAGAATGGGCATGTGTGACTAAAGGTGCTGGAGAGGGGGCATGTGTGACTAACGGTGTTGGAGAGGGGGCATGTGTGACTAAAGGTGCTGGAGAATGGGCATGTGTGACTAAAGGTGCTGGAGAGGCGGCATGTGTGACTAAAGGTGCTGGAGAGGCGGCATGTGTGACTAAAGGTGCTGGAGAGGCGGCATGTGTGACTAAACGTGCTGTAGAGGCGGCATGTGTGACTAACGGTGTTGGAGAGGGGGCATGTGTGACTAAAGGTGCTGGAGAATGGGCATGTGTGACTAACGGTGCTGGAGAATGGGCATGTGTGACTAAAGGTGCTGGAGAATGGGCATGTGTGACTAACGGTGTTGGAGAGGGGGCATGTGTGACTAAAGGTGCTGGAGAATGGGCATGTGTGACTAACGGTGCTGGAGAACGGGCATGTGTGACTAAAGGTGCTGGAGAGAGGGCATGTGTGACTAACGGTGCTGGAGAATGGGCATGTGTGACTAAAGGTGCTGGAGAGGGGGCATGTGTGACTAAAGGTGCTGGAGAATGGGCATGTGTGACTAAAGGTGCTGGAGAATGGGCATGTGTGACTAACGGTGTTGGAGAGGGGGCATGTGTGACTAAAGGTGCTGGAGAATGGGCATGTGTGACTAAAGGTGCTGGAGAGGCGGCATGTGTGACTAACGGTGCTGGAGAATGGGCATGTGTGACTAAAGGTGTTGGAGAGGGGGCATGTGTGACTAAAGGTGCTGGAGAGGGGGCATGTGTGACTAAAGGTGCTGGAGAATGGGCATGTGTGACTAAAGGTGCTGGAGAGGGGGCATGTGTGACTAAAGGTGCTGGAGAATGGGCATGTGTGACTAAAGGTGCTGGAGAATGGGCATGTGTGACTAAAGGTGCTGGAGAATGGGCATGTGTGACTAAAGGTGCTGGAGAGGCGGCATGTGTGACTAAAGGTGCTGGAGAGGTGGCATGTGTGACTAACGGTGTTGGAGAGGGGGCATGTGTGACTAAAGGTGCTGGAGAATGGGCATGTGTGACTAACGGTGCTGGAGAATGGGCATGTGTGACTAAAGGTGCTGGAGAATGGGCATGTGTGACTAACGGTGTTGGAGAGGGGGCATGTGTGACTAATGGTGCTGGAGAATGGGCATGTGTGACTAAAGGTGCTGGAGAATGGGCATGTGTGACTAACGGTGTTGGAGAGGGGGCATGTGTGACTAAAGGTGCTGGAGAGGGGGCATGTGTGACTAAAGGTCCTGGAGAGGGGACATGTGTGACTAAAGGTGCTGGAAAATGGGCATGTGTGACTAAAGGTGCTGGAGAGGGGGCATGTGTGACTAAAGGTGCTGGAGAATGGGCATGTGTGACTAAAGGTGCTGGAGAATGGGCATGTGTGACTAAAGGTGCTGGAGAGGGGGCATGTGTGACTAAAGGTGCTGGAGAATGGGCATGTGTGACTAACGGTGTTGGAGAGGGGGCATGTGTGACTAACGGTGTTGGAGAGGGGGCATGTGTGACTAAAGGTGCTGCGCAGATTGGGGATGTGCGTGACTTAAGGTGCTGGGCAGATTAGGGTCATGGGTTTTAAAACGGCTGGGCAGAGAGGGGCATGCCTTTCTAAAGCTGCTGGGCAGAGAGGAGGCATGTGTGACTATAGCTGCTTGGCAGAGAGGGGCATGTGTGACTAGAGCTGCTGGACAGAGAGGAGGCATGTGTGACTATAGCTGCTTGGCAGAGAGGGGCATGTGTGACTATAGCTGCTTGGCAGAGAGGGGCATGTGTGACTAGAGCTGCTAGGCAGAGAGGGGCATGTGTGACTAGAGCTGCTGGGCAGAGAGGGGGCAGGTTTGACTAAAGCATTTTTCTTTAGGAAGGGGGACTAGTGCTTTTCACCTGCTAGACACGCCCCAGTGATGCACAGCCATGCCCCCAATTGTATGGCCACACCCCTTTGGCGGCATGCAAGTTTACATGATAATCACCTATAGGGGCCCCATGAAGCTGCTGTACTGGGGCCCAAAAATCCTCTTGGCGGCTCTGGTCAGAGGGAAACAGGTCATTCCAGTGAAGGGGGCTGCCCGGGAGAAGTCTTGGATTCTGGAGTAGGAAGAGGTATTTAGAGAGGAGGAGAGGCGACGGTCATTGGCCGAGCGCAGGGAGTGGGCAGGAGTGTGAATGGAGAGGAGTTTGGAGATGTAGGGGGCAGTAGACTGCGAGAGTGCCTTGTATATGGTGGCCAGGAGTTTGAAGATGATTCTGTAGGGGATAGGGAGCCAGTGTAGGGCAAGGCAGAGAGGGGAAGCGGAGGAGGAGCGGCGAGAGAGGAAGATGAGTCTGGCAGCCGCGTTGAGAATAGAGCGGAGGGTGGCGTGGTGCGAGAGGGGGAGGCCGGTGAGGAGGAGGTTGCAGTAGTCGAGGCATGAGATAATGAAAGCGTGGATGATAGTTTTGGTGGCATCCTGAGAGAGAAAAGGCCGGATGCGGGCAATGTTGCGAAGTTGAAAGCGACAGGCTTGGGCAAGGGATTGAATGTGGGGGGTAAAGGAGAGAGTGGAGTCGAAGGTAACGCCCAGGCAGCGAAGTTGGGTGACAGAGGAGTGTTGTTGACAGTGATAGAGAGGTCATGGTGGAAGTGGAGCCTGGGAGGAGGAAAGACAATTATTTCAGTTTTAGAGATGTTAATTTTAAGAAAGCGCGAGGACATCCAGGAGGAGATGGCCGAGAGGCAGTCTTTCAAGGCCTCTTTTCAAGGCCATGATACATTCTATCAAGGCCATGCCTACTGCTCAATAAGCACCACTTTCCCCTTTTGGATCCACAAGTCAAGACAGTCTTACTAAAATTGGGACTATTGGCAGGCATGACAAAGAGTTTACATGATGTTAGCTAACTTCAGAGAAGTTATGAACTTTCATGAATATTAGGGAATGGATATCCCAAAGTACTGGCAGGAGCATGCACACTGCACTCCTGATAATCTTCCTGTGACATCATACTTTAGGAAGTTGCCAGCTTTCAGCACTTTGGGAATAGTGAGATATAGGTGAATGCTAGTCCCAAAATGGAAAGCTGGGTATGAGATAACAAAACTATTTGCAGAAATCTATTATCAGGGCAGTTATATATAATAGGTGTTAGCGGCTTTGGTGGTAGATGTTAAACCACAAGAAGCTTTTAGACTTAACCGATTTGTTGGTATTATTTCAGAACCAGTTGTAACAGATGATATATACATATATACAGTTGCTCAAAGATACTGACTGCAACAGACAGGCAGTTTAACAAACTTATGTAGCTAATGTACTTAACTCTATTATAGTACATTCATATATGCAAGTGGTAAGATTATATTGTGGGCAATGTCAGAGAACAGGTTGCTCATATATATTTTGCGCCTCCACTCACTTTATATATCTATATATAAGTAAGTTAACACAAAAAGGATGCAGCTCCAGCTATAACATCATTGCAGTTCAAGCGTCAATTGGAAGAAACAGCTGGGAGCCCAACTTCCAGTCTGGGCATGCTCAGTAGAGCGATGCGGACGGCTGGAGGCTGCCCTACTTCCTGTCTGGGCATGCTCAGTAAAGCGATGCGGACGGCTGGAGGCTGCCCTACTTCCTGTCTGGGCATGCTCAGTAGAGCGATGCGGACAGGTGGAGGCTGCCTTACTTCCTGTCTTCACTAGACTGCAGGGGACACCACCACCAAGATGGGAGACGGAGCGTAGCTCTCCATATTAACAAACTTAACACAACAAGTACCACAGCTAAGTTAAATGCATTTAGGGCAACATTAATAATGTGATCAACTGGTGCTGAATACTACAACTTGGGTACAATGCACCAAATGCAGAAACAGAGGAAGAACAATATTTGAAGATGAAAAAAATCAGAATGAAAGTGAAATAATTCCAAAATGCAATATTGTCATTGAAAATAAACATGACTATTATTGTAATAACGAAACATGTGTGATAATATACACCAGTCCAAATAATCAAAGGGAGTCAGAGAAAATAGGAATGTGATGCATTCTCCGCTTTTAAACCATGACAGCACTGAACATGAATTTCCCCAGGCTAGAACAGTAACCAAGGGGAAAATAATACAACAGAAGAAGCTGTGTTCCTTGGAAAATAATATATTAATTGTATAATTGTAAACTCAATTAAAGCAATCTGTTCTTACAGGGACTTTTCTCTTAATTAAATCAATCCCTCAATAAAAACAACAGTGTTTGCGGCAAATGTAAATGTCTGAATTAAAATCAATACGACACAGTTCATAATCCGGACTGTTTTTGTAGAAACGTTGCGCATGGTCACACATAGCTGCACTTCACTCAATACAAAATGAATATTCATAGCATCCTCTTCCAAAACACATTCTCAGATCATTACTATTGTTACAGTATATGGGAGCGGAAGTGGCCCCTTATTGCAACAATGTTTTAGAGTTAAAGTGTAGGTTCTGCAAATTGAAGATGCTTTTTCAGCAGAAGGCAGTGGAAATGGGTGTGGTCTTGTTGGAAAGAGCGTTGTATAGTTGGATTGGGCATGTTCCAAGAGACCAAGGAATGGAATCATTTCTTCTTAAGTTAGCAGTCTCAGAATGTTGAGAGATATGGTAACATTATTATAAGCCCTCATAGGCCTGACCACTTTAAATGTAAACATTGTAATTGGAGCATTCCCTTCAAACCAAGTGTATATAAAATGCCTAGCAAGTCTTATACTCTATATTTTGCAATAAAGAACATGACTGTTGACAATGATCATAAACAATAAGCCCTTTATCTCAAGCTCACATTATCTCTTGCATGCTTGCCTACTGTCCAGGAATATCGGGGAGACTCGCGAATTTCAGCACGGTGGCTCAGTGGTTAGCACTTCTGCCTCACAGCACTGGGGTCATGAGTTCAATTCCCGACCATGGTCTTATCTGTGTGGAGTTTGTATGTCCTCCCTGTGTTTGCGTGGGTTTCCTCCGGGTGCTCTGGTTTTCTCCCACACTCCAAAACATACTGGTAGGTTAATTGGCTGCTATCAAAATTGACCTTAGTCTATCTCTCTTTCTGTGTCTATGTGTGTATGTTAGGGAATTTAGACTGTAAGCTCCAATGGGGCAGGGACTGATGTGAATGAGTTCTCTGTACAGCGCTGCGGAATCAGTGGCGCTATATAAATGGTGATGATGATGATGATGATGATTTCAGGTAGTTCACCAAGACGTCCGGGTGGGGGGGGGCAGGTCATCCCACAACCTGTCCACTTCCTAGTGAGGTGGGTAGGACTGGAGCCTTGCCGATGCAATTCGCTTTGGATCGCGTAATTGTGGTCCTGCAGCATGATGACGCAATTGCCCCTCACTTGCCACTTGACTTCCTCTCCAGGATCTTTCAGAGGGCAAAAGAGTAACACTGGCATGTATGATTTCTTGTCAAGGTCGTACTTGCACCATTAAGTATAAATGTGTAAAGACTGGGATTGCTTAAGCTGCCCCAGAATGCCCTTGTTAGAGATAGGTACTATTCATCATTCCTTTAATTATGAAATACTCATTTATGCTCTATATATACAGAACTTAAACATACAGTCATTTATTACATTCCAAATGTGAGGTAGATCGGAAAATTTTAGTGGAGAGGGGGCATGTGTGACTAAAGGGGCTGGAGAGTGGGCATGTGTGACTAAAGGGGCTGGAGAGGGGGCATGTGTGACTAAAGGTGCTGGAGAGGGGGCATGTGTGACTAAAGGGGCTGGAGAGGGGGCATGTGTGACTAAAGGGGCTGGAGAGGGGGCATGTGTGACTAAAGGTGCTGAAGAGGGTGCATGTGTGACTAAAGGTGCTGGGCAGAGAGAGGGCATGTGTGACTAAAGGTGATGGGCAGAGAGAGGGCATGTGTGACTAAAGGTGCTGGGCAGAGAGAGGGCATGTGTGACTAAAGGTGCTGGAGAGGGGGTATGTGTGACTAAAGGTGCTGGGCAGAGAGAGGGCATGTGTGACTAAAGGTGCTGGGAAGAGAGAGGGCATGTGTGACTAAAGGTGCTGGGCAGAGAGAGGGCATGTGTGACTAAAGGTGCTGGGCAGAGAGATGACATGTGTGACTAAAGGTGCTGGAGAGGGGGCATGTGTGACTAAAGGTGCTGGGCAGAGAGAGGGCATGTGTGACTAAAGGTGCTGGAGAGGGAAAAGTTTGGGCCTGTATCTATTTGCAATTAGGCAAACGCACCCTTACTGTACTAGGACTAAGTTAGACTGCCCATTCTCTCACCCGTCTGCCTCTCCAGTAACAAGCAGGTACAAATGTAGAAGCAAGAAGACAGTTGTTGTCAGTGCTTGTCCTTATAGTAGCATACATCTAGCAATGGCTGATTTTGATTCAAAATACTGCCTACTGTTGGCTTGGCTGCTGTCTGCCAGGCCTATTTAAAGCCTTTTTGGGTGCAGCTTACAAGCCAGTCCTTGCTAGATGTAGCCCCCTATACTTGGGAGGTGAGTGTATGACTTTAGCTGCATTTTAATGGTGTTTAAAGCATATTGGTCAATGTAGGACGTGCATACAATGAAGTGTCCTTGACGCTGGGATGCAGGCTTAAAAATTTTGATCAAAATATGAACCAATATATTTTCAAACATGTTTTCACTTTGCTAGATACACAAAGATATGCAGTGTTAAGGATAAGCGCTGAAAACAACTGTCTTTTTGTTTTGTATTACAAGTGTAGATCCGCGCAACCCTGCCTACGTGCAAACGTGTGCAGCTTTCTTGTGGCCCTGCGCAGTGCAAATGTTCTGCTATGCAAAAGCGCAAATGTTCAACTAAGTTTACATCCCCTACAATAGATACACATTTGTAGATACATTTATCCCGCAGCCATCCAGTATATGCTGGCTGTCGTTATGTGTAAGTGCTGCGTATTAAAAGGGTATTAACCTTAATGTAAACTTTGTCTAAATATGTGTATTAACAATCACGGCAGCAGATGATATTGTTTTCGCATTGTTACGCCTACAGTAAACAGATGGTCATTTTACTATGGGACACAGAATGCATACTGTGGCATCGCGGCGATTCCAGCGAGTACACAGACTATGCATTTTTATATGCTAATTGTAATAAAATGGAGAAATGACCATCTGCTTCACTTACTTTCAAATGGATATAAACACGTAACATGGGATGAGTAGAATTAAATCAAAGGCTTTACAATCGTACTTAGGCTTGTGTACATCATCCTTCAAGGAGATACCAACATAGTTTTTCAAGACAACCTGCATATTAAAATGAATGTGCAGCTTTAAAATGATTTTCCACCTTCACTTGACTTTGCCAGACTTTTAATAATTGACTTGTTTATCCGATGTTGCAAATTTTATTAAATACATCTAAAATATTCCTGTGCATGGACCCATGGACCCAAAATTTCGATGTTTTGATCCCCGAGCCACTTAGTTATCATTTTTGCCTTATGGCAAGGTGCTCCATCATGCTGGAAAAGGCTTTGTTCGTCACCAAACTGTTCTTGGATGGTTGGAAGAAGTTGCTCTTGGAGGATGTTTTGGTACCATTCTTTATTCATTGCTGTGTTCTTAGGCAAAATTGTGATTGAGCCCACTCCCTTGCCTGAGAAGCAACCCCAGACATGAACGGTATATAAAGTTAGTGAGGCAGATGCAGGAGGTTAACTCCTGCAGGTGAGGTGCAAATAGTCCAAAGAGCAGCGCCTCTGGTGAAACAGGGGTACTGCAATGGAATTACAACACAGAGCCTTGATAGCCTGGAGTGATCATAGTAACTTACTGCTTCGCCAGGCCAGCCTTCAATGATCTGCGCATCTGTGAGCCACCTTGCTGACTCGCTCATGCACAGTGGAACTGGAGGTGGGGGCTTAGGGTTATCAATTCATGCTTACACTCATATTTTTCTGTGACTATTCTATCTGCATCTCTGAATAAATGCACAGACAATGCAATAGAACATGCCATAAGTGACGTTTAATCTGCCAGTAATCAAGGTGATTACAATCAGGTGGAAATATTTTTGGCCGCTTATACCATTTCTGTCCATTAGTTGCAGAGGTGGGTGCCTCTTACTCCTCTTATTACAAAAAAAAATATCTGCATCTTTCCCAGGTTGACATTTCATCTGCCCAAGTGTCAAACTCCGAAATCTATCCGAGTAAGCCACCCTGAATTTGGAGATTGATCCTGTCACTTGGTGTTCAGGCCGAAAGTCAGGAGCAAAGCGTACGTGTCCAGCATAAATCCTACTTTCCACTAAAGCAGAATACAGAGGCTGAGCGAGGCAAGGGGAGTTGAGAAGCAAAGTTTTAACTCTTAAACTGCTGAGCATTTTAATAAAGATCAATTTCTTAATGTCCCCCCTATAGATTTAAGTTCAAAATTAAAGATAGGTCTCAAATATGCAAAGAAATACTTATGTAGACCTGTGTAGGATCATAAGCAAAGGTTACATAGAAATTACTTAAAGAGCGTAATATATGCAGTTTAGAAGAGATAATTTGTCTGTATTCACAGCACTTCTTGTAAAATTCTCCTTGTAATATAAAACATTTTTCTATCCGCGTTTACTGTTCCTGCATTCTACTAGTATAGAATGGTGATAGTTTTACAGTACGTGATTGCTTCTACCTTAGCTTTGTCTGTATGTTTCAATTTAGGTTTAGAGTTAAATCTTTCATCTTTTGTAATGTCTGTTAGTCTTAGGTTTCCCATGTGGCCCCCTGAGGTTTCCCATGTGGCCCCCTGAGGTTTCCCATGTGGCTCCCTGAGGTTTCCCATGTGGCTCCCTGAGGTTTCCCATGTGGCCCCCTGAGGTTTCCCATGTGGCCCTCTGAGGTCTCCCATGTGGCCCCCTGAGTTTTCCCATGTGGCCCCCAGCTCTCTCCCTCATTTTGACCAATTTCTCTGATTTGTGCCGTGCTGGATCTAGCTCTTACCCTCTGCTTTACGCCCTGCCGAGCTCTCCCCATGGCCTGTTATTGAATATTCTGATTTATTCAACAAGAGCTAGGGCTGCAGGTGAAGCTCGGTGGGGCATAGAACAGAGACTGATCTTATTTTTCGCCCATTGAAGCCGGCTTCCGTCTCACGTGACGTCCTCCGCATCACGTGACCTCCTCCGCACAACACAGAGAGATCACGCAGTGCCAGCAGCACATGTGAGAGAAGAAGGGGAGGTACGTGTAGTTTGCACCCCTTGGTTTCCCTCCTTTCTCATCAGGAATGAGCTGTGCGATTCATTCTAACTTCATTAAAACAAAATAAGGAATATTTATGCAGGCCCCGTTATGTATCTAAAATAGAGAAGGCCCCAACAGCGCTCCACTCTCAACAGCCGCCCCACTGGGCTTAAATTATACACAAATTTAACAGAGTAAAATACAATTTATACAAATTTGAAACCTTTCAGGCGCTGTCAATAATTCCCATTAGATCTCATATATATATATATATATATATATATATATATATATATATATATATATATATATATATTTAAGGATAATACTTAAATTTATTCAATGTTGTAGTATAGCACTATTTAAAGAAAAGGTGTTAAATGTTTTCCGGCGGGTTTGAAAAACCAATCAGATTCTAGCTGTTATTTATTTAGTACATTCTACAAAATGATAGCTAGAATCTGATTGGTTGCTATAGGCAACATCTCCACATTTCAAACCCGCCAGAAAACTCTCAGCTTGATAGATTTACCCCACGGTGTCATAATGAACAAAACATAGAGTGATATTTCAAAAAGTGCTTGTAGAGTTAACCAAACTTTTTCCAATCAAAGTGCTCCCTTCATGTTTGAGGCTAGAAAGCCTCTCTTGAAAAACGGTGGTTCTGGTGAAGAACACTTTCCCAGCGTGCTGTCCTCTAGTGGTAGTTGTTATGTTCGTCTAGTCGCTATTCAATGAAAATTGTCCAATTCGAATAGTGTGGTTCCAACTCACAAAGTCATTTAATAGCAAGAAGCAAAAGAGTAACAATTAATAAAATAAGTACAGCCGATTACATACGCAGGTGCTCTGGATCCAGCATACAGTCATTCAATCCTGAAGTCTGTGGTCAAGAAGATTGTATGATAGTCCCAGAGCTCAATTTATATACAGTTGGTGTTACATTGAAAACAGTAGAGATAATTTGGCATGTTTCCATTGGTTCAGGCTTCAGGCCAGTCTCTTATAATGCAGTTCATAGGTCAGTTCAAACGATGCCCTCCAAGGGTGGTGGTCAGCTCTCCAAAAGCTGCATACTAATCTTCCCGCCAAAAATCTGGTTTAAACTGGTCTATTTGCATTACACACACAATACCATTCTGATCATTAATTCCCTTCCATTCATAACTCGCATACGCAAGGTGCGATCTCTTGGCCGATAGGATGTCTGAGGATAACTAGGGGATTAGAATGATACCAAACATGATATGCTTCCTGTATCCTGAACCTTAAATCTCACTGAAGCGCATTTAACATTATTATATTTAACTATAAACTCTATTAAATTTGGTTATAAACGACTGTGTGTTGGAACTATTTTAAGGTGAACTATTTACAAGTGAATGTGTAAGTGTAAATGTGTGTAGAAGTGTTCACATATGTGGTGGTTAAATAACCCCTTCCACACCGTAGCGCGCTATTCGCATATTTTCAGACAAAGAGAACCAGATTGACGGATATTAATTTGAAACAACTACATCCAATTATTTGACTTCGACATAGTGCGCTTACTAGAGGTTCTTTTATGCAGACACTTCAATGTTGTACTGTCATTCCCTTGAACCTTTTTTTCAGAAGATCAAGTTCTCCTTATCTATCCCATCATATAGCACATATGCATCAGAAAGTAAAGGAAATAAGAGAATCCAGCATAATACCGTTTGGGAACCGTAAAAAAGCTTTTAATTACAAACTTATTACACTCCTATTAAATCAGACATTTAGAACACATATAAAAAATTGATGTGCGCCGACTCTCCTACTGGAAAAGATGAAGGTACAATGACAATGTACAGATCTGTTTTGCCCCGGGGTAATTCAGGCACTGAAATTTGTGCCCGATCTTTGATATTAACCTGTTACGTACCAGTGTGCTGCAAAATTGTTGCGTACTTTTGGCTGTACTTACACGTGGACCGACATTCTCTGTCATGGGGCGCATTAATAACAACAAACGCAACAGGAAGACGGAAACCACTCTGCAGGATTACGCTGTCCCTGTTCCAGCCTTACATCGAACTTTCCAAAGTTTGCAAAATCTGATCACCAAAAAGTTAAGGTGAAATTTCAGACTTCTGTGTAATAGCTAGTAAGTGTTTATCTTACATTAAAATGTCTGCTGCTAAGGTATTACAGAATTGGTGCAGCCCACATGACGGTTAGAGGGTCTGTCAGTTGCTGCCTTATACCCTCTATTGTTTGATTTGCATTTAAAAAAAACAAAAAAAACTCGGAATGCATGTGTAGTGGGAGGGGCCACCAAACTGGTATGGCCACACCCACCTCAGGAGCTACTGAACGGAGCCAGAGATTTCTCTTAGCTATACTGCTTGTATTAGAGACATTATATTGTAAGTTTTTCTGGTAAAGAGACACATGCCAATTAACAATTTCTGATTGTATAGTGCCTTGCAAAAATATTACATTCTAACATTTTACTGAATAACAAGACCTGAAATTTTGTCCTTTCTCATATTTTTATTTCAAAGCACTGAAACGTGACATTGTTACAAAAACATATTAAGGGGAAAAAAAATCTAAAATAATCAGTTTGCATAAGTATGTTGTTGCTGAAGGACTAAGTTTACACTGGAAACAATTACCAAACAAGGGCACAGTTGCCTTACAATTGACCTCCACCGGTGAATTATTAAAATGTAACCTTTCCTGGATAAAACACAGTTAAGAGATTATTATTCATGTTGTGAATCTGAAGGACAGCTGTGGAAATGAAGACTAAAGAGCATTCCAGTAAGTTAGCGATAAAATAATACAAATACATAAATTAGGAAAGGGTACAAAATAATATCCAAGTGTTTGGATGTCCCAGTGGGCACGGTGGGTTTAATTATCATGAGGTGTATGGTGCATTAAATCACTCGGAAGCTGCCAGAGAAAAGGTTGAGCCTCAAAACTCTCTGCGCAACCAAGAAGGTGACTTGTGAGAAGAACCATCAATCGTATTGAATTAGCTACAGAGCGCAGTTGCTGAGACTGACCATATCAAGAGCTCTGCTCAACACTGGTCTGTATGGGACGGAGGCACTAAATAAGCTATTATTAAAAATGTACCATCATCATCAGCTATATATATAGCGCTACTAATTCCGCAGCGCTGTACAGAGAACTCACATTGGCCCCTGCCCCATTGGAGCTTACAGTCTAATTTCCCCAACATACACTTAGAAACTAGGGTGAATTTGATAGCAGCCAAATAACCTACTAATATGTTTTTGGAATGTGGGAGGAAACCAGAACACCCGGAGGAAACTCACACAAACACGGGGAGAATATACAAACTCCACACAGATAAGAACATGGTCGGGAATTGAACTCATGACCTAGTGTGTAAGGCAGAAGTGCTAACCACTTAGCCACCGTGCTGCCTAATTAAATGTGCTGTACCATGTAAAAGTACATCAGGAGTTTGCCAAAAAGCATGAGAAATACCCAGTTACGTTGTGGAAAAGATTTTGTGGTGAGATGAGACCAAAATAGAGCTTTTTGGCAAAGGTTCAAAGGAATATATGTCATAGGCCAACCAAGCGTTGTGAGATGGAGCAATCAGCAGCCTAAGCAATTATCAACAGTCCAGTGTTGAACCACATGGCCGGTTTCTTAGGCTAATTAGGCTTTTGCACTTTGCATAATTAATAGAATGACCTGGGTTTTTGCAAACACAATACACCCACTTACAAACAGCCTGTTTCACCCTCATTTAGCCTCTTCAGTGTAGGATAGGTTGTTTCAGCCAGCATATGACCAGCTACAGAGAAGATTTTACTGCAATATTGGGAAGAGTGGTGGAATATCCAAGCTCCACAATGCAGGGACGATGAATATTACCATTAACCAGAAGTCATAGGCAAACCGAGGGGGGGGGGGTTCCTAGTGCCTGGAAACCCCCCTCCAAGCCTGGGGCACTGCATAATTGAGGTGGCTGGACCCTGCCCCTGCTTCACACGGCTCTGCTTGAAAAGGGAGAGCTGCATGTACCTAACAGTAATGCACGCAGCATTGTCCATGTATATTATGGGGATAGGAAGAGTTGGAGAGCAGCCAAGCACTGTCTAAAATTATAGCCACGCCCCCATGCATGCTGGTCACACCCACTGGCGGCACGGTGTGGAAACACCCCTCTGCAAATCTTGCGTTTGCTCCTGTAATGTGTCGCAAATCTAACGCTGCCCACTCTTAAAAAAAATGGCAAATCTACAGTGAACTATGGTGGTGGCTGCATAATGATGAGGGTCGCTTTCCATCAACAGGGACTGGACGTCTTGTTACAATAGAGGAAAGGATGCATGGTGGAAAATACACCACTCTGCAAGAAAACCTGTCTCAGTCTACTTAACAACCAAAGTTAGATACATATTCATCCACCAGTAGGACAAGAACTACAACCACAAGTCAACTAACATTGGAGTGGCTCATGAATAAAAATTAATGTCCTACAAGTGTCCTAAAATGGCCCAGTGAAGGCCCTGCTCCCAATCCAACTGAGAATCTGTGACACTAATCGAAATTTGGGGTACACAAGCATCATGTGATGAACCTGAACAACCTGGAGCAAATCTACCTAGAAGAATGGGCCATAATCCCTATAGGACAGTTGCAAAGATGACACATGTTTACCCCAAAATACTTCAAGATGTTTCCGTTGCCAAAGGTGACTCTATAAAATATTAAATTAAGGAGATTCAGTGTTTCTAGCAACACTATATTTTTGGGGGTGGGGGTTGTAAAGATGTTTTAAGATGTAACTTAAAACAATAAACAAAAGCAACTCTTTTTGCATTTCAGTGATTTGACCGAAAAATATCTCAGAGAGCGCAATTTCAGTGCAGGATTTGAAATTCCTTAAAATGAGAGAATCTGTCAAGGGTTTGAAAACAGGGATGTAACTAGCAGTCGCCTGATCTCAGAGCAAAAAATGTGATGTGGCGATGCGTAGCTACTTACCGCTCAAGGGGCCTCTACTAGACTCTTCTGAGCATGCACAGTAGTTGGTGCTGTGACAGTGGAGCCCATTCGGCTTTCGGTTAAATCACAACAGATTGAAAGCCAAGCAGGGGTCTCGGGGTCAGTTGGACAAGCTTCTCCAGGCCCCCTTTACTGCTGAGCCGAAACCCAATGTATTTGGCGCCCCCCAAAAGGTGTAACAGATATAGCTGAAAAACACAGCTATACTGGGGTAGCACGGTGGCTCAGTGGTTAGCACTTCTGGCTCACAACAGCAAGGTCATGAGTTTGATTCCCAACCATGGTCTTATCTACGTGGAGTTTGTATGTTATCCTCTTGTTTGTGTGGGTTTCCTCCGAGTGCTCAGTTTTCCTCACACACTCCAAAAACATACTGGTAGGTTAATTGACTGCTATTAAATTGTCTCTCTGTGTGTGTATATTAGGGAATTTAGACTGTAAGCTCCAATGGGGTAAGGACTGATGTGAGTTCTCTGTACAGCGCTGCGGAATTAGCGGGAATATATAAATGGATGATGATGATATGAGAGTGCACCATTAATAAGCAAAATGATAAGGCTGGAAGCAGCAAATGTTGTTTATTTCAAATGATAAATCTCAATGTACAGAATAATTTATTGATGTATCCCTAAAGTTTTACAGAAAAGGAAAAATAAACTGTAAACAATGTATCTCCCTTTAAGACTCGAACAAAGAGATGAAGTGTGCAAAAACCTCTTTGAAAACGTGAGACAGGTGACAGGTTTCAACCAGAGTGAGGTTGAGAGATTTATGAGAAAGTATCAGCGCTGACATGAGGCAAGCACAGGATTCTAGGAATGATGTTGATGGAAGATGCAAGGCAGAAGGCAACGATAACAGAACATACATAAAACATATTTAAAAATTAAGAAGGGGAAAGGCAGCAACGGAAGAGAATTCCAATTCATCTGTAAAACACAAGATGTGTTTAACTCAGGCTAGTGAAATCCATACTAATGACTCACTTCTCCCCCAGCTCATTAAAAATAAATACACTAATATAGTACTCTGGCCTTGTCCTCCGGCAGAATTTACCCCAACAGGATAATAAATTGTAAAACATTTAGGAGAAAGTACATTTCTTGACACTGTTGAACTAGTCTGTCCAGTCGAATATCTCTAGAACTAAAGGAGTTCAGACTGTGTTCTCAAATGTAATTATTTATAAATATAAGTGGTATTCAACGTTAGTTATTTTGCTTAAACAAAGTGTTTATTTAGAAAAGAAAGTTAGGAAGCCAACCTGATAAAAAACCATTGTGTTGTTACAAAGAAGCATTTACTGTGTGCATTGATATACAGAGCCAGGCATGAATTTACTCGTTGGGATTGAAGCCATAATGGAATGGGCACATCCGATGGGTTGGCATGGATGGTGGAGCGTCGCTGGGAGAAGTTGCATCAAAATATGCTAGTTCTGCAAAAACAAGATTTTGCTTAAAGGAATTAGCTATGTAAAGGACATGGAAGCGGATAAGGTTGTGTAAGATGTGTCTGTTAGGGCTCACGACCACCAATATGAGCTTTTTGAATGAATAGAGTTGAGGTCTTCACCTTTAGCAGCCGCCTTTCCCGTAGAGCTTTATGTGCTCACAGGTACTTGGATACCCCCAGGTCGGGGTCACAAGCAAAACAACGGAGTCCTGTAATCAAGCAAAGGTCAGGGCAACAGGCAAACAGGCAAGGTCCAAGGTACAGGCAAGGGCCACAACAGGAGGTCAGCCAAAGTCAGGAGACAAACAGCAGGTCAGCAAACAGCACAGACTGTGAACGCTATAAACGGCAGGATGGCTAAGCCCTCCCTTCCTTAAATATAGGAAGCAGCCAATCAGAGCCCTGCCCTACAAGTACTGGCTGCCCAGTGTTGCCGGGACATGGCGCTTCTTAGAAAGCGTCCTGACCATTGCCATGGCGATGGTCGGGACGGCAGAAACAGGAAGTGACATCCCGGCTGTTGCTATGACAGCCGGGACGCAGCTGGAGGAGGTGAGCCACGGATCGCCACAGCTCGTAACATTGTCTGACTTTAGAAGATGCTGAAGCATACTTACCTACACTCCCGAAAGGTCCGGGACACTCCAAAATTTCAAGTAGTGCTCCCAGAATCCCTGGACGAGCAAGACTTTCTCCCAGACGGGGTCTCAATGATGAAATTCACTGCAAATCATGACATTTTGGCCCCGTAGCGCATCATTTCAGTGTGGGGGTTAGGGCCAAAATTATGTAACCCCCCACCCTGCACTTACAACTTCAACTACACTCCGTAATCTCCCGGAGGAGAGTTTTTTAAAGTTAGTTGGTATGTGCTGAAAGTACTTACTGACCCACAAGTGGGCCTTAAAAAGGGTTGGGTACCTTATTCCGATGCAGAGAAACCTGACACGATCACACCGATGGTGTGTTCCCCGACAAACTCTTGAGAGCGACTGCTTGTATTACACACTTCAAGGGATTCGGATGAATAAACATGCCGGGCGCCTAGAATAACGTCTTTTTGATGAGCGACTGTGTTTAATGTTGCTATTAAGGTGTTGGGTTTCTCTGCTTCGATATGAACACTACCACCGCCTAAAAAGCCACCAACAAACAGGTTGTGTCACTCCTGATTTTAAAGATAAGCTTCAATGCACATGAAGCCATTATGTAATATAGAGGTTCTCAGAAGTATGCACAAGTACAACAGTGTGCTCCATTAAACCAAGTTTGCATGTGTCACCCATGATACCTCTTACTTTTATGGGTGGTGCTATGGTAGAATAGTGTGAGCAGTATTTTAGTAAAAAGAAACCGGAAAGTTAATAATGTAGGCAGAGCTCCTAATGTTCACTGTTACAGTTGAGGCACATACTGTGCACATCATATTACCTAATTGTAAGCGTGGGAGTCCAGAATCAACAGAACAGAGACACATTGATTAGTCTCGCTTGCTTTATTTGCTTCTTAAGCATGCATAGGTTCCCACACTGGAATTTAAGCAGCAACAAAAGTGTTATAGAAGTCTAGCACCAGCAGACAGACCAACCTGTCCATAGGGAAGGTATCAGAGTAATTAGCCCAGGAACCTCTTATAGGGACAGTCCTGAGCGTATCTTGGGGTACAATTAACCCTAAACAACCTATTTCATGGAAACATTATCACTAAGTCCTAACAACATATTATGTTCCTACCATGCAAGTGGGGTTAGGTGACCTCAAACAAATCATGGTGGAAGCCTGGGTCTCCCAGCGACACCTGGGGGAAAAATCTGAATTCAAATGGCGGGCCTTAACCAATGATCTAAATCAAAAGAGAAAGGCCATAGAGCTAGGTATCATCGGATTAAACTTGTATTACCATATTTCATACAGTTTTAGAGGAGCATGTTCCATAACTAACTGAAATTGAACCCCTGTCAATTAATTATCTTAAAGGAGTCCATGAACCACTTTACTGCTAGGCATTCCGTTTCAACTACTGAATCTTGTGGTCTGCCTTGGGTAGAGCTTGCTGCTGATAAAGAGCAGTGGGTGCTCCACACCAACCTGGATATGGAATAGGATCACCCCTAAGTCTACATTTAAAACATCTGCCTGTAAGACAACAGGCTGTGAAAAATTGGTACTCTTTAAAACAGAACCTCAAGATAAAATTCACTTAATATTTTCTGCATTACTCAGTACATTTACCATATACTTGGTTTCTCGCGTTATAAATGCTAATTTCCTAATGTTGACTATCAAACATGCTTGTGTCAGGGAATGAAACTATACCTTCAGCCTATTTAGATGATACTTTCAGTGTATACTAAAAATGACAATGTGAACCAATAAGGCTACTGCATAATTCTGATGGGCCAAAGAACCTTATTATTAATCTGAAACGAAGACAGTGTTCCATGTAGACCAAAAGGTATGGTTGAAAAAACAGAAGATAGTGGCAAAACTTGTCTTATGTCTCAATATCACAACATTCCATTGGTGTATCTTCAGAATGGACCTCATTACCTCATATTGGTTCCCCTGAGATCAAATAACTGAGTAGAGGAGCAGTCGGTTCTGAGAAGCGGTTTGCTAGGTGGCCATGTGTGCTGAGCTTCTTGTATTTTCCTTTGCCCTATGAATAGTTCCTTCAGAACTGCCACACATCCTGACATTTATCATTTGACCAGCCAGGATCCCACTTCTACCACCAACTGTAAACGTGGGAGTCTGAAATGAACAAGACATAATAGTAAGAGTCCTGAGCTTATCTCAGCCCAAGTGTGGATACATGAATATTAACCCATAACAACCTATTTCATGGACACATAATTGTTAACCCCTAAAAACCTATGACACCAAGATTTTACAGTGTACCATAAACAGAACAGAGAAATATGGTAGTTGGTAGGGCACAAAAGAACTAAAATTGGGCGCTGTTTAAGTTTTACTATAAGAAAATTGCCATCAGCGTGGGAAGACGTTTTGCACAACAATTTGAATGCTTAGGTTTAGGCAATATGGTGGCAAAACTAAAAGCAACAATTCTAAGCCCTGCCTAATATCACTTTTGGACTTCCCCCCTCTTCAGGAATCAATTACATGTTTTCCTTTTTTTTCTCTAAAAGAATCTGTTCATTTATGCCTAAATTAAGCTATAAGAGTAAGAGGACATCTGGATTTATTTATTACAGGTGTCACATTTATTTTATATTTACTGTTATAAAAAACGCAACTAGATGGCACAATTGTAAGTAATAGCAGGTGCCCAATCTTTGCCACCCTTATTTATGTTCCTAGAACTGCGTTTCTCCGCTAAAGTTGGACATTGAGGTGCAAAAAGGTCCCATTAGCAGTATAGGATGCCATACGGAGACCTCCAGCTTGGAGATGGGGTTAAACTCACAATCTTTACAGAGAGGAAATGGAACGCCTCTAAAACTATTCCCCCTCCGCTCCTTTATTTCTCTTCAATGATCACACTCCGCAAAATTACATTTGATAGGAACATATAATGTGACAGAAAAGAACTTACAGGTATATTTATTCTTTGCTGAGTTGAGGGGCAGATGGTTAAGTACACTGGAGCTGCACCATTTTTCTATATGGGGAGGGGGTGTTAAGCCATATTGTTATACATTGTTGTAATTATTTTTTTATTTAACCCTATAAACCAGTGATGGGCAAACTACGGCCCGCGGGCCGGATCTGGCCCACTTAGAGGTTCTATCCGGCCCGCCAATATTTTAAAAAATGTCATTAAAATATGCATAAAATTATTAGGGCCGACCCTGTGTGTCAGAACCTTCATTTTTATGCCTTCCCAGCTATTTCCTCCATTACACTTCATCCTCCTTCCTAAAAGGACACTTTGTATGTCAATCACTCAAACACCTGCCCGCCCCCTAATGGCTGAAAGTCATGTGAGAAGAGATGGGCTGGGCCATATACTAAGGCGGATTTCGATTGGCTGCTGTGTTGTCAGTTAGTGGCTCACCAGAAAGACGGATCTGCAACAACCTGCTGAAATAAGTGGTGTCTGTACGATCGCTGCACTTATAGAGGTAACACTGCTATATAACACCCTCCGTCCCATTCAAAAAATTTGTATTATATATTTCGATATTTGAGTTTTTTAATAAATTACATTGGCCCGCCTAAAGTTTTTCTTTGTTATTTGGCCCGCTCCTGAAAAAAATTGCCCATCACTGCTACAAACTGATGTATCATCTCTATGGTACAGGAACTATTTACCCCATTCAATAAAAATACCTAAAAATATATTTTCATGGCTTCTGGAATATAGTGACAATCATTTACTATTCTTTGCTATTTTCAATTTTTGCCATAAGATTTACATCATTTTCCGTTTTTGACGAGAAGACAGAGACACTTGCTTACAAAGACCTGACATTTATCATCTGCTAAAGTTACATTTCAGAATGCGAGATACACGGATTGCCGGCAGTCCCAGGTGAATCTGTGTCAGTTGTGCACGATTTCCTGAGGCCTAACCGGTCTCTCCATCCATCTCCTTCCCCATGTAATGTCCCCGTGATGGATTCACTCTAATAGATCTACATTATTTTTTTATATAACAATGATAAATGTAAAATAATCTTCTACTATAACAACACATAAGAAGGTGTCACCTGAAATTACTAAACCCTCAGTCTAAAATCTAAGGAAACAGTCATAGGGCCTGATTCATTAAGGAACTTAGGCAAGAAATTTCTTACTTAAGTCTCCTGGACAAAACCATGTTACAATGCAAGGGGTGAAAATCAGTTTTATATTTTGCACATAACTTAAATACTGACTGATTTTTCATGTAGCACACAAATATCAACTTTAAATTTCAGTGTACAAATAAGCTATCAAGTATTTGTGTTCTACATGAAAAAACAGCCAGTATTTAACTTATGTGCAAAATATAAAACTAGTTTTCACCCCTTGCATTGTAACATGGTTTTGTCCAGGAGACGTAAGTAAGAAATTTCTTTCCTAAGTTCCTTAATGAATCAGCCCCATAAACATGTATTTGGTTGACAGTTAAAGGAACATATACTTTATTTAAAGATTGGGCTTTTTTCACTTTCTTTTAAAGTAATATTTAATTAAACAAATGGTCAGATTTTTTTCTACAGAGAGCTCTAATTATTTGCATATTTAGATTTATTAAAGTGAGTGGCAAAAAATTTGGTTACCCTTTATATAGCTCCACTAATTCCGCAGTGCTGTATAGAGAACTCATTCACATCAGCCCCTGCCCCATTGGAGCTTACAGTCTAAATTCTCTAACACACACACAGACAGACAGACTAATGGCAATTTAATAGCAGCTAATTAACCTACCAGTATGTTTTTGGAGTGTGGGAGGAAACCGGAGCACCCGGAAGAAACCCACACAAACGCAGGGAGAACATACAAACTCCCCACACTCTTTGATTCATTTAGACCACTTCAGGCCACGGTTGGGAATCGAACCCATGACCCCAGTGCTGTGAGCCAGAAGTGCTGACCACTAAGCCACCATGCTGCCTGTGTGGTAAATACAATAATGTTTTAGCAAGAATTTTCTATGACACGGGTGTAGCCTTGTTTTAAAGATTAAAGCCTTCATAGAAGCTGAATAAAGGCCTTTATAAAGGCTTTATAATGACTCAAACCATGTTATACATTAATAAGGGAACCATAATGATTCACAATGATAAAAAAAAATAACTTTGAAAAGTTTTAGAAAGCTTCTTTCCTGCCCAGTTTATATTCTCTCTAAGCTGATTGAACAACAAACAGAATAGCTAAATATAATAAGAACACTACCAGGAAGACTTTGTATAGAGTAAACAGTGGCCTTTTGCTTGTAATAAGTCCTACACACCCTTGCCATAAAAACAATATTCAGCTGACTCTTTGATTCATTTAGATCACTTCAGGTTAATCTTAAAGGTTGGTCTGTAAAGGATAATCACCAGGGGGTAAATGTATCAAGCTGAGAGTTTTCCAGCGGGTTTGAAAAAACAATCAGATTCTAGCTGTCATTTATTTAGTACATTCTAAAAAATGACAGCTAGAATCTGATTGGTTGCTATAGGCAACATCTCCACTTTTCAAACCCGCCGGAAAACTCTCAAAATATATCAAGCTGAGAGTTTTCCATCAGTAAGGATGTTGATTATAGCAACCAATCAGATTCCAGCTACTATTTTGTAGAATGTACTAAATAAATGATAACTATAATCTGATTGGTTGCTATAGGCAACACCTCCACTTTTCAAACCCTACAGAATCTCGCAGCTTTAAACATTTACCCCCTGGAGTCATCTGTATCATGTAGTCTGTATGCTCTCCCCATGTCCACAAATCTTTCCTCCTGGTGACTCAACCTCCGTCCACAGTCTGCATAGACCGGTGACCAACTGACTTCTGACCTCAGTGGCACTAGTTGTGTGTGTGCACCTGCGGAAAGGAAATTAGATAATAAGCTCTCCTGGCAAAGAGAACCAAGAGCCTGAATAAAAAAATCGGATTGCCCAGCACTGCGGAATATGTTGGCGCTATAATAATAAATAGATAATAATGTATTCCTGAGACTACGTTCCTGCAAGATCCTCTTTATTGCACCACTGCTCTGAAGTATGATGGTAACTGGGCTCTGCAGAAATCTTTGACAGAAGTTTAAAGAAACTAGTAACGATGTGTTTCTTTATACCAATCTGCTATGTAATTCCTCTCTAAAACACACCCCTGTGGGGACCATGCAGAGAGCAATCAAGAGGTTATCAAAATAGCTCTAAGGAGCTGGAGACATGCTTGAATAATGTAAGATAAAACATATGGGTTTACTCCATCTTTTCTTGCAAGGATAATCTGGAACAAAATTAAATTGGCAAATCTTCATCAATATTTAAATAATTCATATTGTGAACATAATTTAAACGGCAGTGTTTTTATACACCACTCTGTTCTATTTGGATAAAATAAACTATTTAGCGCCTATTGTTTGGATAGTGAGAACAAATGTTAACATAAAAAAAAATCCATTGTATCTGCAATAAATTACTTACGTGTGGAGTTTTTCTAAGCATTTTAGAAAGCTAAGTATTATTAAAAATACACATGTACAACTATATTTCAAAGTTGCCATTTTATAACGTGATTTTGTTTTTTCCCCTTTCATTCGAGTCCTGCATACAATATAATTCAAAACCCCCAACAGACCTGTTTTTGGAAGGACAGTTCTGATTTTCGGGGCTCAAAAGGAACACGCCCTTCTGAAATAGGGTTGTGGCAATGGTAAATTTGACTTTGGCCTGTTCTCAGACTTAGACGTATCTCCCCCCTTGTACCTCTTACGGCTTAGAGAGACGGCGCGGGGGATGTAGTCGGGGGGTCGGGGGGCCGGCATAGAAATAGTACAGTAGGGAGTGTTAACGTTTCTTACTTTCTATGCTAAGTGCAATAGCCTTAGATATGCTTCTACACCTTTTTTTGGCAACGCTTCTACAAACTATAAGGCAACCGGAGGAATCTGAATTTGTGCACTGCACAAAGTTTTCTCCTGGACAAAGCCATGTTACAGTGCATGTTACTTTGTTTAGGTATATAAGTGAAAGCACTATAGAAAAGGAGGAATAATGGGCCTGATTCATTAAGGAAGTTAAGCAAGAAATTAAGTAAGAAAACTTACTCAATTTCTTGCTTAAGTTTTCTGGACAAAACCATGTTACAATTCAAGGGGTGCATATTAGTTTATTATTTTACACATAAGTTAAATACTTGTTGTTTTTTCATGTAGCACACGAATACTTGCACCGACATACATTTCCTCACTTGTCTCAAAATATCTTCCAACTCGACACCTCCGTTCTGCACTAGATCTGCGTCTCTCTCTTCACATCCTCTCACTCTCGGTTACAGGACTTTTTTCGGGCTGCACCCACTTTGTGGAATTCCCTCCCTCGCACAGTAAGACTTTCCTCTAGTCTTCAAACCTTCAAGTGTTCTATGAAAACCCACCTCTTCAGACAAGCTTATAATATACCTCAACCAACATCTTAATCTCCCTAGGTTACCCTATTACCACCCTCTACACAGCTAACACAAGACAACAACCCTCTGACCAACATTGCTACACACCAATTACCTTTGCATTCTAGCTGGTCCAGCGTGCAATGTGATGTAGCACGTGCCCTTGTGTTTCAAACTCCCATTGTCCCATAGATTGTAAGTTTGCAAGCAGGGTTCTCTTACCTCTCTGTCTGTATGTATTACCCAGTATTGTCTTATTAATGTTTGTTCCTAGCGCTACGGAATTTGCTGGCGCTATATAAATAAATATTGATGATGATGATACTTGATAGCTTTATTTTTATACTGAAATTTAACGTTGATCTAGTACATGCCCTACCCCCAACTATAAATCTGTCCCCACATTTTAAATTTACCTCCCCAGCAATGCAACATGGTTCTGCCCAGGTACAAGTTACTCGTTTTTTTTTTGCTTTACTTTCCTTAATGAATCAGGTCCCATAAGTCCAAACACCTGCCGCATTACAACCATTTCTTTTTGTGCCTACCAAGTGCTGTGTATTTGTTGTTTTGTATTTTTCGTGGCTCCTAGTTGTGTAGCAGCCCCTATATCACAGCTGCTGCTGTCACTTTTCAGAAATGTAATCAAAGTGAGCGCCTAGAGGGGATTCTTTCTTTTTATTAGTGAATCCTTTCATAAAATAAAACTTTACCCAGTGACCGAACACCATCTGGCATTTTTGAACCCTTTTATTACACTGAGCAAAGTGCACTTAGAAACTTTGAGCTCTGCAGAAACGTAAATGGACAGTTCAAAGTGCATCTTATTAGGAGTACAAGGCCAAAATTAAATCCATCAGCTGTCAGCTAATGCAAAATGGAACTGTACAAACAGAAACCAAGAACACATCATAGGGTATATAAACAAAAAAAACACAAAAGATAAAAAGTAGACACAATCAGGTTGAAAATACAGTGTGCCTGATTCATTAAGGAAAGTAAAGCAAAAAGAATGAGTAACTTTGCACCCTGGCAAAACCATGTTGCATTGAAGGGGGGGGGGGTAAATTTAAAATGTGGGGACAGATTTATAGTTGGGGGAGGGCATGTCCTAGATCAACTTCAAATTTCAGTGTAAAAATAAAGCTATCAAGTATTTGTGAGCTACATGAAAAAACAGCTATGATTTAACTTATTTGCAAAATAAGAAACTAATTTGCACCCCTTGCATTGTAAGATGGTTTTGTCCAAGAGAAAACTTTTTTTGGGCCTTACTTTCAGGCCCAGTGCGTTTGTTCACACAATGTTATCAACATTATTATTTTTGTAGGCTGGTGGTGGGAGAGAGAAGGAGGGGGGGGGGGGAACTGGTCGTCTTTAACTCACTTTAATAATACTCGCCCCCACAAAGCATCCTCGTTCTACCCAGCTTTTTCTAGGTCTAGCACCAACTTTTACACCTTTGCAAGTGCCAACATCTTTCCAGGACAACTCAGGCACTTTGGTAAAAAAACTAGGCGCAACAGCGCAAATCAAAGAGTGTGAAGTCACTAAAGAGAATTTTGCACAACGCCTCGACGCGTTTTGTGTTACATCAATAATCTCCCAAGTGTTCAAGTCAAGTCTTAAGAGTGTATTGCTGAAAAATTAAAACAATTTCGAAGAACAGTTGTATGTACAGTATAATATCTTATGGAATGCAGTTTCTAATTGTCTCCGGATATTTCTTTTGAGTAATGTTGCAGCAATCATTGTACAGTACATTTTTTTTACTCTGCGCACTTATAGTTATTATGAATTTGGACGGGTTGGGGGTGAAATAAGATTGTGGACGCCTGTTTCATTTTACTGCCCACAAAGAGCGCATGAACCAACCCCAGGAGATCTCCTCACCTTTTCCACCAGCTGCTTACTTTAAAATGAATAAATATAAAAACATCTGTGATGTGTTGTCTTCTTGCTCAATAAAACAGAAGTACTCCCAAGATGCATAATTTCATAGACATGAATTCATCCCCAAGTTTTGTCTTTGTAGTAGAACGCTGCACCCTTTTATCGTCTGCAGGTAGGGCTGTTCCATCTGTGAATTTTATAAGGAAAGACACAAACAAACAGCCGCTGGAGCTTTTCGTGACTCTAGAAGGTTTGGGACAGATTTGTTTGGAGGAAATTACGTGTACTGGAATGAAACTCATCGATCCTACAGAGGACATGATGTCAATAGTCATGAAACGCATGGCTGCCTTACACGCTAGAGCTGCTGCTGTTTACAAGTAAGACGGGCTAATTTTAACACTCTTTGCTGTATATATCGCGCTGACCCACTTGTCATCCAGCTAAAATCATATTTAAATGACACGCTGTCATCAAAAGATCATTTGTTCTTACATGAAAGATCAGAATGGTGGAAAATTGTGCAAGAACATTTAGCAAAGCAACTTATCTTTGCTTGACCTTTAAAATATGAAGGTAGGCCATATATGCCTACTTTATAGTTTTCCCCTCCGGGAAAGGGTAGGGTCCAGAGAATGAGCAGTCTTACCTCCGGAGCCTCCTGCTCAGCTCTCAATAGAGTAGAGCAGTGGATCCCAAACTTTCTCACTTTCACAGTTCCAGACACCCTTAGGGTCTCCAATATATTTTCAAGGCACCCTCTAAGTCAAAATAATTACCAAGTAGTCCACCTACTTGCTTCCCACCGGCCCTGGCTGCGGCACCCCTGTGAGATTGCCGTGGCACCCCCCTTCTTCTGACCATGTGCCCAATGTACATGTGCCACTCAGAAAGCCCGAGATGATGCTTCACCGGGGAACAGGGGCCTTGGATGAAGGTCAACCAGGCATTGCCAGGCCACCCTCACCTCCTGGCTCCATAGCCCTCACACCCACCGAAAAGAGAGACAAAGGAAATCCATGTTCTACCCAAGGAGAGAGAGAGGAAGATACCAGCCCAGAGGAAAAAAGCACAGATGTAAGAAGAGGTCCTATGCACGCATCAAAGATCCAGGTAGAGTCCAGGGGTGTAAATGTATCAAACTGAGAGTTTTCTGGCAGTTTTGAAAAAGTGGAGATGTTGCCTATAGCAACCAATCAGATTCTAGTTGTCATTTTGTAGACTTTACTAAATAAATGATAGCTACAATCTGATTGGTTTTTTAAACCCAACGGAATACTCTCAGCTTGATACATTTACCCCTATGAGTGATAGAGTTGTCTGCTGCCTGTACTGTTTCTTTTACCGTTATTTCAGGTTTCTGCCACTGATTGCTGTTGGTCCATTCACTTTGCCATATGGTGAGCAGAGTCACTGGAGGACATTCCAGATCTTTGATTGATGTAGGATGTTCAGAGTATCCTACAAGTCACCAGAGTGGGCCAGAGTACACTACATACGTGAGTATCCTGTCTAACACTACTTTGCACCACACAGAGAGCCATTTACCTGTGAGACAGAGGTACTGCTTTGCATCACCCTACACTAGGGGTCAGGGAACTTTTTTACCTTTTACCCCCAAATATATTTAGATACGCCGACGTTACCCCTTGATTTGAAAGGAAGGAAATCATATATTATTAATTATTGGAATTCAAAATTTTATTGAATCTATTCAAAATTTCTTTGAAAGCTTCAACTTCAAAACTTCAGGTTTTGGAGAAATTATGTTGCTTCATTTCTGATACGAGAGCATCAATATTGGGGCATTTTGATGTCAGAGCAATTTGGATAAAGTCTTCAGCGTCCAATCGATTTCTCTGCTTTGTTTTTATGTTCGTTAGAGTGGAAAATCCTTGTTCGCAAAGGTAGGTTGTTGCAAAAGGCAGCAACTTTTTGACTGCCTCCTCATGTGCAATATTGAATGCCTCTGCAGCTGTTGACATCCAAAAATATGACAGATCTGCTTTGTTTTCAAATGCAATACGTGCTTCATTATTGCATCGAAGCTCAAGAAGTGCCTCTGCCAACCCTTGAGGCTCTTCTGGTACAACAGCAATTTCACATTTAAAGGGGTCTACAATCCAACTGACAGCATGTGAATCGGCAGCATTACCCCCAGGAATTTCATTTTTACCCCATTTGGGGTAATTTACCCCTGTTCCCTGACCACTGCCCTACACTGTTGGGACTACTCCACGTTCACTTAACCTCACTGTATACTTTGTAGTGACTGCCATTATAGAGACTACTTTGCCCCTATTCACTGAACCAATTCAGCAATAGTATCTACCTGCATGTGTATTCAGACTCCAGTTGCCCTACATACCAAACAAGTCACATGCTCATTCAACTCTTCCCTCGGACTGACTAAAACAGGGACAACAACCTCTATTATCATTATTCTTTTAATCTCGCAAGGTATTCCCATAGGCCGAGACATTCTTACAGACTATACGGCTTATTCTAACCTGAAAACAGTTGTGACTAACTACTACATTGTAATTTTCAAGAGTGAAGTCTTCTTTGTTCCAGAATGCTAACTTGTTCTTCTGTGTTATTGCCAGAAGGTACTATACTCCCTCCCAAGAGTTAATACCAGTGTATTGTCACATAACTACGTGTTATTATCACCATTACATTGCTCCATGAATTCCATGTCACAACTGCATTGTGTACATTCCGTCTGTTGTGCATGCTATTGTATTATATTATTCAGTTTAGGTTCTAGTTCATGTGTTTACAAAAAGAAATGAATAGAAATTACATTGATCGACTTCATTTACATCTTACCAGTCTCTATTTAGTATTTGGTAATAGATAAACACAGATCTACGACACACCACATTTAGTAAAGCTGGGTACACACTACAGAAATTTCGACCAACTTTTTATGCCGAGCGATTTTACATGCGGTCGATGGTCCGATGGCTCGGTCCATGGACTGCATACACACTAGTCTTGTTTAGGACGATAAAGGGAAGAGCGGACGTCCCTTTAGCGACTTTTTACAGCCATGTTGTCGTGAGCAATGATTGCAATTTCGTACTCACTGTTGTGGATCGGTCGGAAGTTTATACACACTACACAGTGGAAATGAGGTTAGAACGAAAATATTAAACGGTACGACCAACCAAATGAGGCGACAATCGTCCATTTGGACAGACTTTCGACCACCGTGTCACTGCACACACTGACCCGACTTTTGAACGAGCGGTCGCATGTTGGCTGTTTGAGCCGATTATTGGACGAAAACAGTGTAGTGTGTACCCAGCTTAAATCAAATCAGGCTAAACTAAAAACAAAAAAGGCAAAAACTATTTTTCTATACACTACGTTGAGAAATTTCAAAGTGCCCCCCCGAAACACACACCAGCACGGCTCACATGTTGACAGCAAGTAAATAAAGTATTAACCAAGTGAAATGATTTTCTGCTAGACGGTACAATAAAATCTCGCTAACCTTTCCCGAGAAACACATGCCAAGAGAATTTTAAATCATTTCATAACTGCATGTTGTCTTAGAACGCGTTACCTCCAACCAAAATTCCTATGTTGAAAACATTAAACATTTAGGACACCTGACAGTTGTTTTGTTTTTTTTCTAATTAGAAGTTTTAGTAGAGGAATATAAGAAATGTTTCTCTGGTATTGCCTGAAGGGGTTGGAGAGTGGAGAACCAGCACTAATGGCGTTGCTCAAGTCCCTTACCGTATAGAGGCTTGACACGTAAATTGGAGGTGAGTGAAGGAAAATTCTTACAGGCGTGTTCCTTCGTCAGTCTAGGGGTTTATAGGTGAGCTACCTCTGTATATGGCAGGACATTCATCTGTTCCTCACAACTAAATCCAGTAAAGGAAGCAAGAAGGAGATGTAATAATCTTTATTTGGGGCTATGTAAACAGAGAAAACAATGGATAGCAAACAGGAAAATAACTTTTTTGTGTAAAATAGTGGCGTAACTCCAGCGTCAAACGTCCCAGCGCCAATTTTAGACCTGCCTATTACTTTCACCAGGCTTATGTCACTAGAAACCCATGTGAGCAGCATATTTATGTATTTTGTATCGATCTCATATATATCTATCTATCTATCTATCTCATATAGATAGATAGATGGATAGATAGACAGACAGACAGACAGACAGACAGACAGACAGATAGATAGATATGAGATAGATAGATGGATAGATAGATATGAGATAGATAGATGGATAGATAGATATGAGATAGATAGATAGATATGAGATAGATAGATAGATAGATAGATAGATAGATAGATAGATAGATAGATAGATAGATAGATAGATAAATAGATATGAGATAGATAGACAGACAGACAGATAGATAGATAGATAGATATGAGATAGATAGATAGATAGATAGATAGATAGATAGATAGATAGATATGAGATAGATAGATAGATAGATAGATAGATAGATAGATAGATAGATATGAGATAGATAGATAGATATGAGATAGACAGATAGATAGATATGAGATAGATAGATAGATAGATAGATAGATAGATAGATAGATAGATAGATAAATAGATATGAGATAGATAGATAGATATAGATCTATCTATCTATCTATATGTCTATCTCATATCTATCTATCTATCTATCTATCTATCTATCTATCTCATATCTATCTATCTATCTATCCATCTGTCTATCTCATATCTATCTATCTATCTATCTATCTATCTATCTATCTATCTATCTCAAATCTATCTATCCATCTATCTATCTCATATCTATCTATCTATCTGTCTGTCTGTCTGTCTATCTTCTATATATCTATCTATCTATCTATCTATCTGTCTGTCTGTCTGTCTGTCTGTCTGTCTATCTATCTATCTAATCTAGCAGAAATTGCCCTCAGAAAGCACCAGATCACAATCCCTTTGTATAAGTTACCAAACACTTTTCTTTGTTCCGTGTGATGCAAATAGACTGCGAATAGCATCAAAATTGTAGGTTACAAAATCTTACTTTACACTTACTGCAAAGATCTCATCTCTTAGACGTGGCTGCAATGCTGATTATTTAATCTGGGAACATTATGGGTCCTGTGCTGAGAGGAATAAACTGAGCGTCAGTAGTAGAAAAATATTCTCATTCTTATTTATCTCACACATACACACACATATATACTGTGTATATATATATATATTGTCTTACAGTAACCACACACACTTCCCCCCAGCAGCTACAATTGTTATTCTACTACCTTATATATCAACTGATCCCTATACCTCTTAGATTGTAAGCTCATTTGGACAGAGACATCTTTCCCTTCTGTGTCATATTATTAGATGTTATATATATCAATGTACACCACTATGTATTATATTGCCAATTTATAAATAAAGGATGAGAATAAAATTAATAATAATATATAAAGCTGGCCACACATACTGATTTGTTGCTTCATTCTGTATTACATATATGTGTGAATATATAATATGAATAATTGATATAACACAGTTTACACACAAAAAAGTGTCTGCAGGGTCGAATGATTGGATTGGAAATGATCAGCCATTCCTTGTTGTTAAAATTTTAATTGATGTGTGTGCTAAATTGTTCTATTCAGTGAAAACTATAATATGTATAACTGTGCATGTTCCCAGACTAACATCACTGTTTGTGCATAGCAATTGCTGTTTCTAAACAATCGGACCTATACAATTCCAAATTTGATTTTGTGTATATGGCAGAATCAGTGAAAGATTTGATTTACAAACAAGACATTACATTTAGATGCAAAATGTACAGTAAACCACAAGAACCAATCATCAACTAGCCTTTGTTTAGCACCTATAGATCAATAGGTGCTAAGCAGCAATCTTCCTACCTTTGAATTACGGCAGAGAGGTTCGATCAAAGGGAAGGAGGGGGCGGGGCCAACCAGAGTGAAAGAGGGGTGTGGTTATGCTAAGTCACCCCCCTTAAATCAAAGTCTAGGTCCGCCCCTGCTGTCTAAAGCTAGTTAAGAAATGGAAAATAGTGTCTGACTAGCAGGGGCAAACACAGGATTTCTAGAGAGGTTTTTCCAAATGCTTGACTTCGGAGCAAAGCAAAAAAAAACTAAAAGACTTGTTGCAATAAACCTGCAACAGACACGTTTTTGTAGTCAAATTATTTAGTCAAATAATTTTTCTTGCAAATAACAGATTTGGTTGAGTCACAAAGTGTTAATTATTCAGATAGTGTAAGATGTTATCCAATATATAATAGCATTTGGTAATTAATATTAGTAACCACGTATCCAGAAAGTAGAACTCCACTCACGTGCAGGACAGAAACCGTGCAACATATCATAGTTGCCTATTCTCCCAGAATGTCCGGGAGACACTCAGGAGAGTAGGGAAACCTCCTGAATCCTGCCCGTTTTGTTGGAGAAGTGGGAGGGGGTGGGGCTAATTACATCATCCTGGCCCCTCCCCCTGCTACAATAGACCAAAATTGGTATTGTATAACAGGGGTGGGGCCTAATGATGCACAAAGTGTGGCAACGCCCCCAAGACACGGCCAACTTTGGAGATCTCCCGGAGGGTAATATATATATATATATATATATATATATATATATATATATATATAAAAGTTGCAAGTATGCAACATATATGTCTGTCACGTGACTCCCCTCCAGACCTACCCAGCATAAGAGGAAGCCGTATTATTGGTCATTGGCATCCATTGCTATTCAAATAGCGAGACAGCACCTCATTCTAAGTGGTAGAACAACTACAGAAGATGGAGCCCAGAATAAATATCAAGCATGGAGCCACCCGCGCAGAGTACACAGAACAATGAATATGTACTTGTCCATACATAGCAGCGAAGAATTAAAGAGAAGTGGTACTATGCAGTTCCCCACATGTACAGCAGAGCAAGTCATATTAATATTAACCCCCCTGAACATGAATCTGACCCTCTTTTATATTACTCTACAAAAATAATATTAATATGTCCTCATATCCAGTTAAAATAAACAAATATTAAAATTAGGGTAATGCTTACTCACCCAGTTACACGCCGAGTCAATAAACTGTAGAGAAGCAAAGGTCCTTTACTTTCTATATTTACTTTTTTATATATCAGAAAAATACTAGTGGGTCTATTTATTATAGGGTGAAAAGCATAATCGCTCTCAAAAACAGGTATTTTCACTGGAGCTAGCGTATTACCCTATACATCAAGGGGTCACTGCTGGTGAAAGCCAGGTCTTGCCAGCGATAGGCTATTTAACAAGGATTGTAGCAGTATCATGCCTCCCAACTGTCCCAATTTCAGTTGGACATTCCATATTTTAGAGTTTTGTCCCGCCCTGGGACAAGTTTGTCCAAGTCCTCTGGGGATGTGGCCACGCCGCTGTCGCAATGTGGCTGCGCCTCTATTGTAATGTGGCCATGCCTCCTGTCAGGGACAGACAAGTTGGGAGGTATGCGGTACAAGTACGATGGCCATAACAGAAGATAATGAATGACAAAAATGCTTTAGTGGAACTTACAGCCAAACTCTGGGATTTCAGTTCTACTGCTCATGCGTGAACTGGCTAGCCAGGTCACGCCTCATGCATATCCCCTGAGTCTGGCCAGAAGAAGCAGTAATTTAACTATTTCCACATAGGGCCCGTATCACTGTGCAGCTAAGTATCGCTGAAATGCCTCAGAGTGATTTTAATAGCAAATGATAGAGCCAAAAAATAAGCTAAGATTATTGACAGCAGCCATTTTGCTGAGGCCAATGTTCATTCAAACATAAGGAGAAACTCAAGAAAATGATTCTCAGACTGTAGACAATGGGCCTCATTTATAGTTGGATGTAGTTGTTTCTGCTATTGCACTTGTGCACCATTAATGCGTTGCATACATCAGTATATAGTTTTGTGTATCGTTGACGTGCTTCTGCATACGCCTGGAGAGGCGAAACAGAGAAAGGGAGGGTAAGCGTCAGTTATGTACAAAAGTGGTGTGTTCACAATTAGACCTAGACACATGCACAGATCTGCCTGCCAGGAGACTTATCTCTTGCAGGTGCACTAAAACAAATAATTTAAAACACTCGACTTCCCTCCCAAGGTGAACCAAGTGCCAGCGCTCATAACTTGGGGTTCTTTGCATTAAGTAAATACTCCTCCAGTCCCTCGCCTTCCACTTTATTAGGTTCCTAAATCCAAGGGGATGTTCTTCTTTTCCATGTTCTTTCTTCTAAAGCAATTCAATGGTTAAAATATTATAGACCCCGATGCATGACTTGTGATCCTCCAAGTATCCTACAATTGTGCTGATATACTACTGTAATAATATTATTGTTGCCTCATAGTTAATATAATTTAAACCACTCTTGGTCTAGAGTGTACTCTTAGTATGGTTTATCCATTTCTTCCATGTCTCCTGCATTCAATCTTGTGGTTTCAGGGTATGTTTGCGTATGTAATAACGGATTGTAACCCCTTTATATTACTATGTTGGTCCATGATACCAGCAGACAGCATTAGAGTGACTTAATACTGACACAGGGCATCAGCCTTCTTTTATTGAGCCAAGTACCTATTGTATTTAAGGTGTAAACAACCTGCAATTGTTATTCTCCTTCTATTGTATTGAAGTACTATTATTGCATCATTATATTTTCTATTGTCTTCTAGTATTGATACTGCACATCATTGTTCAGTTAATATTCCCCTTCAAGCTTATTGTTATCATCTAATTATAATCTAGTGGTTACATTACTCTACACCATTTCCATCAACTCAGAGATTAAACTGCTTGTTATTCACCATTCATTGATAATCAAGTTTCATGCCTTAAGGTTATAAGCAGAGCTGGATTTAGACCACATGGGGCCCTAGGCAAGATACTGGTTTGGGGCCCAAAGCACTATAGTTTTTTAGCATAACATATACCCCTATTCAGGGGCTGGCTGGAAGACTTTAGCCCGGGCGGGCAAGCACATAGCACTGGCCCATAAGTAGCGGCCCATTTTTAAAGGGTGGTCTCATCTCCAGCCCTGGGAGGGCCCTCTGGGGACCACTGGGCCCTAGGCAATTGCCTAGGTTGCCTAATGGAAAATCCGGCCCTGGTTATAAGACATTTTCTATACATTTACCACATGTCTTATACCCTTCACCTTTGCGCATGTGCGTGTTCCCCCAAATAGTTTCAGGGAGTCAGGATGGGGATTCCCAATTGAACCCCTGCTGGACCCTGCAAGGATCTGCAATCTGAAGATGGAGGGACTGAGTTGAGAAGACAGGAAAACGTGAGACAACGCTAACCTGTTGCATTCTGCTGCGTCACGGCGCATTGAGTTTCATTGATATACTTTTATTATTATATTTTAATTATATAGGGCGCCACAAGGCTTCTGCCACGCTGTACATAAAGCGAAGGTGATTGGTGGCACGGTCCAACGTATGTGACTGTAAGACAAAGAGACGCAATAAATTATGCTCAATAAAATATGCGCTGTGTTAAATAACCCTCCGTGACTGATCTATCAACAGGTACAATATTGACATAAAAAAGGTTGATCTACTATTGGATGCATTTGCAGCCTGAATGTACACATACAATGCGGGTGAGATCAGTGTAATTTGGCCACACATTCAGTAAAGCTGGGTACACACTACAGAAATTACGACCAACTTTTTATGCCGAGCGATTTTACATGCGATCGATGTTCCGATCGCTCGGTCCATGGACTGCATACACACTAGCCTTGTTTAGGACGATAAAGGGAAGAGCGGAGCGGATACTATAATTATAATTAAGGACCGTCTGTTGTGCATGCTATTGTATTATATTATTCAGTTTAGGTTCTAGTTCATGTGTTTACAAATAGAAATGAATACAAATTACATTGATCGGCTTCATTTACATCTTACCAGTCTCTATTTAGTATTTGGTAATAGATAAACACAGATCTACGACACACCACATTTAGTAAAGCTGGGTACACACTACAGAAATTTCGACCAACTTTTTATGCCGAGCGATTTTACATGCGGTCGATGGTCCTATGGCTCAGTCCATGGACTGCATACACACTAGCCTTGTTTAGGACAATAAAAGGAAGAGCGGACGTCCCTTTAGCGACTTTTTACAGCCATATTGACGTGAGCAATGATTGCAATTTCGTACTCACTGTTGTGGATCGGTCGGAAGTTTATACACACTACACAGCGGAAACAAGATTGGAACGAAAATATTAAACGGTACGACCAACCAAATGAGGCGATAATCGTCCATTTGGGCAGACTTTCGACCATTGTGTCACTGCACACACTGACCCGACTTTTGAACGAGCGGTCGTATGTCGGCTGTTTGAGCCGATTATTGGACGAAAACAGTGTAGTGTGTACCCAGCTTAAGAAGGTGAAATTGATCAATGATATCTTGAACAAACATATAGTTAAAAGTGAAGCTGGCTGCACCATTTGTTAATTGGTAATGACAATTTTGTCTCCTTTGATGATTCAGTATTGCAAATTAGGTCTGATGCCCTCCATAGCACATGTGTTGGGGTTCTGTCAATCTGAGAATGATAGCTGAGCACTTTATACAGCAAACCGGCTTATCAACTTGAAGCCCAACAAATTGGAACTATGCAATGTTTCCATCCACATGTGCAAGATCCTGTTGCACAGCAGTTGGGCAGATAAACCAGACGGGACACTGTGTGTATAGTTTGAAGATACACACCTCCTATTTGTGTACAGGGACACAAGCAAATATTTTTTTCTCTGCAATGAAAACCTGTCTCACCTAGCGAAACCGTAGGATCCCCATAGCTAGAACCCCCCTAAGTTCTGGAGAAACTCAACCCTGAATTTACTTTCAGATGAATAGCATAAGGGGCTACAGGAGAGGGCAAGAGTCAACCACGTTGCTCCCTTGCAATGGCCACCAAACCAATGCAAGTATGGTAGTAAGTAAGTAGTATATGGTGGTGTTTATAGCACATTTTTTTATTATTGCAATTAATTTGTTTTTAATAGTAATTATATTATAATTACAATATAATACTATAATTATAATTAAGGACCAAACAGGCATTTTTTAAGTCAATGGATGAGTTTATCCATTCACAAATATAAATTACAATTGTATTGCAATGAATAAAAGCGGAACAGGACAATTACATTGAATTTGTTACGTGAACAGCCGATAGGTACCATTTGTAACTTACAGTTACCTAAGCAACCTGATACCCTTCAGCGGTGGCATGTGCATCCTCTAACCTTGAAAACGGTTGCACAATACCCTTAAACTCAGTAATAAGTTAAAACAATACAACTAATGAAAGAGACACCGATCTGTAATACATCAGCTGGCATTCTACACAAGTGTTACAAGCCATGACAAACATATCTGACAATAAAGCAGGAAGGAGCCGAGGGCCCGGGGGAAGGCTGAGGGCCATCTGTAGCCAGGGCCGGATTAACCCTAGGGCTAACTGGGCTACAGCCCAGGGGCCTCGGGCATCCAGGGGACCCTTGAAAATGCTCAGCTGCAGTATTGATCGGTCGGGGGTGGGGGCGCCCTCGGCGCAATCAATGCTGCTGAGCACTTTCACTGCAGTCCTTTCCCGGCGCGCTGTTGTCTCCTTACTGAGGAGATCTCGTGAGTCTCACTCTCATGAGATCTCCTCAGTAAAGAGCGTACAGCGCGGTGGGGAAGCACTGCAATGCCAGAAGGAGTTAAGTGCCTTGGGGGCGGCTCGGCTCACCGGGGGGGGGGGGGCGTCTCAGATCACGGGGGGGGGGGGGGGGAAATCCCTCACGGGGGAATGGAGGCCCCCTTAGCCCAGGGGCCTCCATTCCCTTAATCCGGCCCTGCATGTAGACCACATGCATATGTCATTATATTTAAAACATGACAGAATACAAAAGTCTTGCTTCAAGGTTGCACATTACAAACCACATAGGTGAAATAGAAAAATGTATTCAGATAATTGTCCATTTGCCAACATATCTTGTACAGTTATCTGCAAGCATGTAGTGACATAAAACTGATTTAACCTAACAGTGTTCAACATATGCAAACCTAGTAAATCCTCATTCACATTAATATTCCTGCTGCAAGAAGACATTTTTATTTTGTTAATACAGACTTCTGAACTGAGCAAGTGATCTGCCTAAAATCAAAGTACAACAAAATCCAAGTGATGACTGGGAATGTGACACCTCATGCTGGGGTAGGAAAGAATGTAGGAGGGGTGTGGCAGCATCTGTCAGGAATACCCAATCGGCTGTCAGGGGAGGGGCGTGCCCAGAGCGCTGCCCGGCCTCTGACGTCACAACGCTGGCTCTGACTGCCCATTCTCACTCACTTCCGGTTAGACATGGCGGCCTCCATGGTGCGGCAGGTGCTGAAGGATTTACCAGCAAAGTCATTCCTTCTGGGGAGAAACAAGGTGAGAGGCGGCCAGGAGCTCTGCACGGTTTAGCTGCAGACATTTTCGAAATGGCAAATGTCAATTGCTTTCAACTCATGTATGACACAACCACAGCTGTTATTAGTGGTGTGTGCATGTAAGGTGACTTACATGCATGTGTGATATATAATGCAATATGTAGCTTTATGAGGAGAAACACACAGATAGCAGCTTTTAATAGAGTTAAGTCGATTAAATAATATGCAGTTAAATCATACATATGTGTTACCCCCATCTATCAATCATATATTTGCAAAGCCAAATGCACTGTTTTTTTTATTTCCAAGAGTAAAAACACCAGGCCTTTTTTCTCATTATTAGTGTTATTTTTTTGACGTTCCAGTCACCACAGTTAATAACAGCATTCTCCTTGTTTTAAATTATTCTCCATTTGCACAACTGCAGTGGGTTAAGCTGGGTACACACTACACAGTTTTCATCCAATAATCGGCTAAATCAGCCGACATACGACCGCTCGTTCAAAAGTCGGATCAGTGTGTGCAGTGACACGATGGTTGAAAGTCTGTCCAAATGGACGATTGTCGAACCATTTGTTTGGTCGTACCGTTTAATTATTTCGTTCCAATCTCGTTTCCGCTGTGTAGTGTGTATAAACTTCCGACCGATCCACAACAGTGAGTACAAAATTACAATCATTGCTCACGACAACATGGCTGTAAAAAGTCGCTAAAGGGACGTCCGCTCTTCCCTTTATTGTCCTAAACAAGGCTGGTGGGTATGCAGTCCATGGACCGAGCGATCGGACCATCGATCGCATGTAAAATCGCTCAGCATAAAAAGTTGGTTGAAATTTCTGTAGTGTGTACCTAGCTTTAGGATAAAAAATTTGCCCTTTGCTTGTTTTGTGTATGTTTATATTAATCTCTCCGTGTGCTGGAAGATGAACATAGCTAATCTTATGACCTTCATGTGTTTCATTTTCAATGCTGTGTGACCTTTGCTTAACTACTAACATTGTTGTGCAGCAGCATAGAGCAGAGGTCTGCAGCTTGTGGGTCAGGACCCCATTTTTTTGGATACCCTAATTGTCATATAATATATGACAATTAGGGTATCCAAAAATGACATATATGCAGCTCTCT
Organism: Mixophyes fleayi; assembly: GCF_038048845.1. Taxonomy (NCBI): domain Eukaryota; kingdom Metazoa; phylum Chordata; class Amphibia; order Anura; family Limnodynastidae; genus Mixophyes; species Mixophyes fleayi. Next base: position 125,005,584 of record NC_134409.1, on the reverse strand, counting down.
TTATTGGCACCCACCTCTTTTGGGGTCCCAGACCAAATGGCACCCTGTACTAGCTAAGCATAGTGTACTGCAAGAGTGTTCATGTGCAGCAAATCTGGTCCTTAATATACGGAAAAAAATTCTATTGATCCAAAATCAATAAACACAGTGAAACGGCTAAATGTGTGAGTATACTAGTTGAGTGTTCTGATATATGTTGTGAGTAAATAAAATAAAAAATGGTAATACAGGTCCGTGATGACCTATCTAGAAAACTATTATCCAGCAAGTTTAAAAACAAACAGAAAACAATAATTGCAGCTCTGTGATTGTCAACAAAATACATGATCATGATCACCAAGTGTCTATTTATACAGTCAATATGAGGAGCGCAGCTAAATAATTTAATAGGAAGGGGAATATCCGGGGCATAAATTGGCTATTTTTAACTATAACTAGGTATGTTTTAGGCATGGTTATTGAAATTATGGAAAACCGCCAGGTCCCAAAGATTCTGGAAAATAGATCCTTGTACTTTTTAACATTATCTGTGATTACGTTCTAATATACTCTTCTCAGAGACCCCTGTCATTTGCTGTCTTCAGTAGGGTCCCGTGCCCACAGTTACTTGGGACCTTTACTGGCCAACCCCCGTTTTCTCTCTAAACACCAGAGGAATGAGGTATCCGATGCAAATGACAACAGTTTCCTGATTGGAAGAGTGCTGTGGCCATCACTTCAGGAGCTGGCTGTCATTTCTAGCAAGGTATACCTCCACTTCCTCACTCCCCAGCTAATATTGTGGTTAGTAAGTGGTTCACATGTTAACTAGACCAACAAACCAAGCTGCACTGAAACCAGAAAGTCCTGAATGTTTGCAGCACTGTGCTAAAGGACTATCATAGAGAAGTATTGCTTTGCTAGTAATTATACACGAATGTAAAATGTACAGTGCTTTTTAAACCTGAAATGTCTTTGTAACAGTAGTGGCCTTTATAAAAGGAGTACTGCATGTTGGAACAGAACATTGCTGGTCTTTGTAAGCACACTGCTTATTTCTAATGACTGTTTACATGTAGAATTCTCGAGAGATATTTTTCCAGTGTGTAGCTGCCCAAGGCAGGCCAATGAAGATAAGTAAGGAGCAGAGCAGGTCACTGGAATGGACAGAAAATATTGAACGGTTAAAGGAGGTTAAACCGATCCATTGAAGCTTACATTGCTGCTAGCATGCCCATTTAATTTATCGATTAAAGTCAGTGACTTGGGATGTGGGGCTCACAAGCTAAGTCAATTGTGAGGATCCTCTTTTGAGTTGAAAGTCCTATGTTTTATGCAGCAGTATGGTATAAATACACAAACATCTACAATATGGAAATATTGATTGGCTTTGTAGCCTTCTGATAGCACAAAGTACATTTTAAGCTTCTTGCCTTGTATTAAGCATTCTGTTATGGCCCACTTAGGCTTAGGACCTATCTGGGGAGTCTCTTAATTTTATGGCCACTGCTAAGATATATGGTCACACGTTTTAGAGAAATATGGCAGCATGCAGTTAGCCATTTCTGAATGATTTTTTAAGTATAGAGTGGTTCATTGACATGTAAAGACAGACAATATAATACAACCCTTCTTCCTCCTCAACACATACAAAATATTGTTTCAGTTCAAGTTTAAGTGCAGATTCTCACAGGTTACTCTGTATTCCTGTTTTACAATTGTTGGAAATGCAATTTCTGGTTTAACCATGATTAATCTCAGAGATTGTGAAGATAAACTTCTGGCCACCTCCCTTTCCTTCTTTATGTTCCTCACTCTTCAAATAGGAGAGGGGTTCCCTGAAGCCAGGAGTAGGTACCAGTCAATCTGAATACTCACAGAGCAGGACACCTGAGGACAGGACATAAAGAAATTACCAAGGTCCCATTGAGTTTGAATATCTGTTCTGTTGATGACATTGATATCAGCTTCAAGTCTCAGTGATAACATATATGAAATGTCTCTGACTGTTTGCTCTCTCCCCTTTTCTACACTGCAGACAATAGTTAATGGCTGTAAGAAATGCTGAGTTCTGTTTATTTATGGCTAGTATCAAAGGCTGCTTTTCTCTTGTTAAAGAGTTCTCTGGTTAATCTTTAAACTTGCAGTGGAAGAGGCTTCCTTCTTTGACCTTTGGAATCCATTACAAATGTTTTGGATTGAAAGTGTTTTCAAATCTTTGGACACTACACAACTGACAGCGGTTTCCGCAAAATAATATATTTATCAATTGCCTTCCGTTCCCTGGAATAGTGATTTTTTTTTCATTGAATAAACCCAACAACAGTACGATAATGGATTATCCATATAAATCAGTAACATGCTTATTTATCCTGATCATTCCTTACTAAGACATTACCAAATGGGATATATGTGGATGATGTGGGATTTCAGAACTGGCTTCAAGTCACAAGGAGCCAGCAAAGAGGTGCATTACTTGATTGCCCCTTTTAGATATCACCTGTTGTAATCTAATGACACAAATACTTTTTCTTTCATTCATTGATCAAAATGATTTAACATTAAGGGCTAGATTTACTAAGCTGCGGGTTTGAAAATGTGGGGATGTTGCCTATAGCAACCAATCAGATTCTAGCTGTCAATTTGTAGAAGGTACTAAATAATTGAAAGCTAGAATCTGATTGGTTGCTATAGGCAACATCCCCACTTTTTCATACCCGCAGGTTAGTAAATCTAGCCCTAAGTTTCTTTGTTGGAAACAGTATGTGAAGATCTAGGATTATCAGTTCATTTAAGGGGATAATTTGAGTCAATCAACAGTCAGATCAGGTGTGAGATTGGGTGGCCCTGTCTAACTATTTAGAAAAACCTAAAACTTAGTTTTCGCTACCAAAGAAACATGGATACAGAAGTCGCTAGCGCTAGGAGAAATGTGTCAAGAGGAAATAGAGGAGACTGAGGAGAATAATAAGCATTTTCAGAACAAATAGCGGAATCAGGAAATGTGAATTCATTAGGACGGTGAACTTTAATAAAGGAACTAAATTGTATTTGAGGGTTTTCTTTCTGGCTGAGTATGTTCTCTTCTTGCAATGCATGAAATATAAAGAAATTCACCTTTGCCTGAAAAGCGCTTTTTAATATTCCTTACATTTACGAAGTTAAAGGTTTTATAAATCTACAGCGGAGGTATTAATATGCAGCTCCCTGAAGGTATTAGAGAGACCTTTTAAATTGTATGTTGTATATTTTCCTTTTCAACGTCACATATACACATTTCTCCTGGTAAAGTGCTGGTGGCTGCAGGCTGCCTGTGTGGTTATAGTTTTACCATTCTTGGGCATACTTACCAACTTTTGGCAAGTGTCTTCTGGGAGATGGGTGTGACTGGAGGGTGGGAGGGGGCGGGGCACATCAAATGCTTCATTTTGGCCCCGCCCCCGAAACGTGAATGTTGTCTCGGGGGTGGGGCTATATGACGCGATTCACCGCGAATCGCGTCATTTCGGGAAGCTAATTCCTGGATGCGGGAGACTTGCCAGCTCCCCCGGGAGTCCGTGAGACCGACCCGAATTTCGGAAGTCTCCCGGACATTCCGGGAGAGTTGGCAAGTATGTTCTTGGGACAGGGAAAAGATAATTAAGATGATTTTTGAGATGATCTAGTTTGAATACCCAGAAAGGTTCATCTGTGGGCTTGTCCTATATTAGAGAACACATATCGCAGTCTGAGAGCATTTAAAATAAAAATGAACTCTCTTAATTCAGATCCAATTCTGGTGAAAACAGGTTGAAATAATTACCTGTTGATGAAAGAGAGGAAGCAAAGATTAGACACTTCTCATAGCCTGATATAGAGGTAACAGATAACTTATAAGAAGTCCGGTATAACTCCGAATTATGCTATTTAATTTTTTTACACTTGTAACTGACACACTTAGAACTAGACACACTAACTATGCAGCCATTCCATCAATCCCTTATAAATACCAGCATGTAATGAAAGTACTGTTAATGTGATGGATGTACATATTTTCGTTTTAAGGGCTTGTTCACAATTTTGTCTGGAACCTTCTGCTGAAAATGTATAGTGGTAGGCCACTTGTGGACACCAGGCTATTGTGCAACTACAGTTCTACACACTTTCTGCCAGCCATGGCATGCTGGGGATTGTAGTTCTGCAGAAGAGCCACAGACTGCTTGAGATTAATATGCAAACACATAGCAACAGTACCATAGACTCCAATGCATGTCAAAACATTATTGTGAATGTAAAATAGGGTTTCTAATTATTTAAAGCAGATGCAACCCTGATGACGTCTGTGGGAAGGGAGTCTGAAAACATCACAAATCTGTCTTTTGTTATCTGCTTGCACATAGGGTGCTCAACTTCAGTCCTCAAGAGCTACCTACAGGTCATGTTTTCAGAGTTTCTGTCTGTAGAAACAGGTGGGATAATTACTGACCCAAAAAATAGATTAACTCGCCTGTGCCTGATTAAAGAAATCCAGAAAACATGAACTGTTGGTAGCTCTTCAGGACCGAATTTGTGCACCGCTGTGAATCATTCTGCCCGGTCACCATCCTTGTAGATCGGGGCATGCTGGAAAATATTGCTCATTGATGATCAGATCAAAGGCGTTGGGTGTGAATAGCTATGGAGTATTGGGCATCTAGTGGTCTGTGGTCATCAGCAGTCACTTGGCACGCCCAGTGATACAATGCCAGATTTATTTAATCTGGCCATCTCTTGTTTTGCCTAATTGACCCCAATCGAATTGTTTGGCTTTTGACAATGGTATTGGAATGTACGTGGTAGTGGGGGGGAATTGAATGGAAGACGGCTCTGCCAATAAAGATTTCATAAATAAAACTTGTTAAATTGTATAAAATAAAATTAGCTGATTAATGCTAGTGACTATCATCATCATCACCATTTATTTATATAGCACCACTGATTCTGCAGCGCTGTACAGAGAACTCACTCACATCAGTCCCTGCCCCATTATAGCTTACAGTCTAAATTCCCTAACACACACACACAGACAGACAAACAGACTAGGGTCAATTTGATAGCAGCCAATTAACCTACTAGTATGTTTTTGGAGTGTGGGAGGAAACCGGAGCACCCAGAGGAAACCCACGCAAACACAGGGAGAACATACAAACTCCACACAGATAAGGCCATGGTCGGGAATTGAACTCATGACCCCAGTGCTGTGAGGCAGAAGTGCTAACCACTTAGCCTCCGCCCTTTTATGCAAATAAGAGGGTGGAGACAGGTTCAGTGGTCACTCTAAAAGTTTAAAACTATGGTCCATCTCCATTGAGTATTGGAGAGAAAAATGAAAAGATGAAGAATTCCTTTGTTTTTATGCTTTTATAGGACCACCTACACTAAATGCCTTTTCTTGAGTGATGTCGTTAGTGTCAAATTAGTTATCAGTTGAATATTGGTTCACACAATAAAATGGATCCTTCCTCTGAGGTGCTGCCCATAGCAACCAATCAGATTTTATCTATCATTTTGTAGAATATACTAGAGAGCTAGAATCTGATTGGTTGCTATGGGCAACACCTCCACTTTTCCTTTTTAGGTTTGATAAATCTACCCCTTCGGTTTTAGATGCTACACTTCAGTACATTTCACAGGCTATAGAGAAATAAAAATGAATAAAAATATGCTCTTTTTATTTTTTGTAGGTTCTGACAATAAATCTACTTTAGCCGGGAAAATGTATATCGTTATCCTTATTCCTGTACCCCAGGACATAAAGCAGCTTTGTAATTAAAGCAACAGGCAGTAAACATTAAATTGGTCTTGTAGCACAAACGATGCTGGAAGCTATTTTTGATCCAATAATTGTGATTAAATTAATAGATTTAACATTCACAGGGCAGTTTATACAAAAAAAATAGCAGTTTTTATTTAACATTCACTCCAGAAAAAATGCATTAAAATCCTAGATGTGTAATGTGCACTGTAGCCGTTTCTTTCACAGTAGATGTTGCCATGAAATACGTAAAAGTACACAAAAAACGGCATATATAATGTTTGCCATGTATTACAGAGATTTTTATTCTGGTTATTTATTGGCTGACCCTACCCCTAGGGTGATGAAACCTTACTACATGACCCGGGGGTATCGTACGTAATGAACATGTTACTAACTGCACTACAGGTCTTGAGGGTCTGGATGGTATTTGGCGGCATATGGTAGTGTGTTAAAATAAAAGTGCACCAGTAACTTTTTTAAATGCTTCACTGAATTGTTACACATGGTATACCCAGAGGGTACACCATGTGACCTCTCCGCACAGAGCACTCCCTCCTCCGGGTACGCCGTGTGACCTCTCTGCACAGAGCGCTCCCTCCTCCGGGTACACCATGTGACCTCTCTGCACAGAGCGCTCCCTCCTCCGGGTACGCCGTGTGACCTCTCTGCACAGAGCGCTCCCTCCTCCGGGTACACCGTGTGACCTCTCTGCACAGAGCGCTCCCTCCTCCGGGTACACCATGTGACCTCTCTGCACAGAGCGCTCCCTCCTCCGGGTACACCATGTGACCTCTCTGCACAGAGCGCTCCCTCCTCCGGGTACACCATGTGACCTCTCTGCACAGAGCGCTCCCTCTTCCGGGTACACCATGTGACCTCTCTGCACAGAGCGCTCCCTCCTCCGGGTACACCATGTGACCTCTCTGCACAGAGCGCTCCCTCCTCCGGGTACACCATGTGACCTCTCTGCACAGAGCGCTCCCTCCTCCGGGTACGCCGTGTGACCTCTCTGCACAGAGCGCTCCCTCCTCCGGGTACGCCATGTGACACCTCTGCACAGAGCGCTCCCTCCTCCGGGTACGCCATGTGACCTCTCTGCACAGAGCGCTCCCTCCTCCGGGTACACCATGTGACCTCTCTGCACAGAGCGCTCCCTCCTCCGGGTACGCCGTGTGACCTCTCTGCACAGAGCGCTCCCTCCTCCGGGTACGCCCTGTGACCTCTCTGCACAGAGCGCACCCTCCTCCGGGTATACCATGTGACCTCTCCGCACAGAGCGCTCCCTCCTTTCGGGTACGCCGTGTGACCTCTCCGCACAGAGCGCTCCCTCCTTTCGGGTATACCATGTGACCTCTTCGCACAGAGCGCTCCCTCATTTCGGGTACGCCGTGTGACCTCTCTGCACAGAGCGCTCCCTCCTTTCGGGTACGCCGTGTGACCTCTCTGCACAGAGCGCTCCCTCCTCCTCCGGGTACGCCGTGTGACCTCTCTGCACAGAGCGCTCCCTCCTCCTCCGGGTACGCCGTGTGACCTCTCTGCACAGAGCGCTCCTTCCTCCGGGTACGCCGTGTGACCTCTCTGCACAGAGCGCTCCTTCCTCCGGGTACGCCGTGTGACCTCTCTGCACAGAGCGCACCCTCCTCCGGGTATGCCATGTGACCTCTCCGCACAGAGCACTTCCTCCTCCGGGTACGCCGTGTGACCTCTCTGCACAGAGCGCTCCCTCTTCCGGGTACGCCCTGTGACCTCTCTGCACAGAGCGCACCCTCCTCCGGGTATACCATGTGACCTCTCCGCACAGAGCGCTCCCTCCTTTCGGGTATACCATGTGACCTCTTCGCACAGAGCGCTCCCTCATTTCGGGTACGCCGTGTGACCTCTCTGCACAGAGCGCTCCCTCCTTTCGGGTACGCCGTGTGACCTCTCTGCACAGAGCGCTCCCTCCTCCTCCGGGTACGCCGTGTGACCTCTCTGCACAGAGCGCTCCTTCCTCCGGGTACGCCGTGTGACCTCTCTGCACAGAGCGCGCCTTCCTCCGGGTACGCCGTGTGACCTCTCTGCACAGAGCGCTCCCTCCTCCGGGTACGCCGTGTGACCTCTCTGCACAGAGCGCTCCCTCCTCCGGGTACGCCGTGTGACCTCTCTGCACAGAGCGCTCCCTCCTCCGGGTACGCCGTGTGACCTCTCTGCACAGAGCGCTCCCTCCTCCGGGTACACCATGTGACCTCTCCGCACAGAGCACTTCCTCCTCCGGGTACGCCGTGTGACCTCTCTGCACAGAGCACTTCCTCCTCTGGGTACGCCGTGTGACCTCTCTGCACAGAGCGCTCCCTCCTCCGGGTACGCCCTGTGACCTCTCTGCACAGAGCGCTCCTTCCTCCGGGTACGCCGTGTGACCTCTCTGCACAGAGCGCTCCCTCCTCCGGGTACGCCGTGTGACCTCTCTGCACAGAGCGCTCCCTCCTCCAGGTACACCGTGTGACCTCTCCGCACAGAGCACTTCCTCCTCCGGGTACGCTGTGTGACCTCTCTGCACAGAGCGCTCCCTCCTCCGGGTACGCCCTGTGACCTCTCTGCACAGAGCGCACCCTCCTCCGGGTATACCATGTGACCTCTCCGCACAGAGCGCTCCCTCCTTTCGGGTACGCCGTGTGACCTCTCTGCACAGAGCGCTCCCTCCTTTCGGGTACGCCGTGTGACCTCTCTGCACAGAGCGCTCCCTCCTTTCGGGTATACCATGTGACCTCTTCGCACAGAGCGCTCCCTCATTTCGGGTACGCCGTGTGACCTCTCTGCACAGAGCGCTCCCTCCTTTCGGGTACGCCGTGTGACCTCTCTGCACAGAGCGCTCCCTCCTCCTCCGGGTACGCCGTGTGACCTCTCTGCACAGAGCGCTCCTTCCTCCGGGTACGCCGTGTGACCTCTCTGCACAGAGCGCTCCCTCCTCTGGGTACGCTGTGACCTCTCTGCACAGAGCGCACCCTCCTCCGTGTTACTATAGGTTAAAAAATGGGCAGACTAAATGGGCCAAGCGGTTCTTATCTGCCGTCAAAAAAAATAAAAAATTCTATGAGATAGATGTTGGTGATATTTGCGGGGATGGATATATGTTAGAGGTGGAATTGGTTGTTGATATATCTGCACAAAGCTGCAATTTGCAGTGACCTTTAGAACGAGCAACTAGATAATGATACTAAATGATTCACCTGGATCATCACAAAACGGAGAATGCTTCAAAGTACGACGCGAGTCCTCATTGTATTACAGCTCTTAGCTTTAGGAGGATGCTCACTATAAGTGAGAACATTGTGATTGTTTTTGGTGTCTATATTCTATTCTGCTGCTAGACTGTATTACCCCGTATTGTACTAGGCCTTATGTATCAATGTGCGCCCTTTGCATATTTCTTCATCAGGGTTTCTCTGTGAGGAGGAAGCAATGACAACATGGTTCACTTATTTATGATTTAGAGGTTTAAATAACATCTGCCTCACAGAACTGGGATCATGAGTTCAATTCCCGACCATGGCCTTATCTGTGAGGAGTTTGTATGTTCTCCCCGTGTTTGCATGGGTTTCCTTCGGGTGCTCTGTTTTCCTCCCACACTCCAAAAAGATACTGGTAGCTTAATTGGCTGCTATCAAATTGACCCTAGTCTCTCTGTCTGTCTGTCAGTGTGTGTGTGTTAGGGAATTTAGACTGTAAGCTCCAATGGGGCAGGGACTGATGTGAGTGAGTTCTTTGTACAGCGGTGCGGAATTAGTGGCGCTATATATGATGATGATGATATATATTATATATATTTTTATATATGTATGTATATGTGTGTGTGTGTGTGTGTGTGTGTGTTTCACTCTTTTGTTTAGTACGCAAAGGGGGTCATTCAGTTGGTGGATGTGCATTTGATGTCTGGCTGCGCACATTACCGCCTATTGCGGTAAGGACTCTCTGCTCATTGTTCTGTGCACCTCTGTTGGGAGCAAGGACAAATGAGCGGAGATTTCAATCAGAACATTGCATCGATGTGTCTCCGAGGACTGTACCGGAGAAGAATCACGTTAAATTGAATCTCCCCCAAAGGCTGTAACACAAAATAAATTTCCATTACTCATCCCCCCCAGCATGCCTGGGAGCTTGAAGAAAAAAACGCCAGAATGCGCTCATAAGACAAGATATTCAAAATACTAAAATACTTTTTTTTTTTTTTTTTTTCTTTCCCCTCTGTATAATGTAATTTTTAAGTCTTTTTGATTCTTTACCTAAAATAATAAATTTACTTTTCGAATTGATATCCCCTTGGTTTTCCACTCTTTTAAATACAGCAGGGCGCAGAAATTATTTTTAGGAAAGCGATTAAGTTGTGACCTGCTCAGCATGAACATAGGTAGAAGATCCATTAAGGTATAACGCTGGGACAGTAGGGAATCTCTTGATGCACAAGAGGGTTAAGGTAGTTGCTGGTTCCCTTTTGATGCATAGCAGGAACAAGTCAGACAAGGCCAACAAAAATGGTGCATGGCCCACATAAGAGGACGGGACCGTCTGTGATTTATTGATACTCTAGTCCCTGGTAGAGATGTAGGGAGGGGGGTGCAAACTTGGACATGAATAAGAGTGTACAATTCTACATTAAAAAGAGAAATGCGTGCTGTAACTCTACAATGTTTCAGTGGCAACTACACATTTATGAATAACTGCTATTAATGCCAAAGATGACATTTAGTAGCACAGCATTTGGAAAGAGAGTGGAGCATTGTGGGTAAAAGAGGCATTGCCTAAATGTGTACTGTGCAACAGTGGTCCTCCTTTTTTCTTTAATATATTAACAGACTTCCGCCTGGGAGAGAAACGCCCCATCCCCACCCCCTTGTCGTACCTCTGGTGTCCAGTGCACAAAACATTAACGCCACATTACCAAGTCTGATGCCTTGGGGTCCTCCTTGATTCCTCCCTCTCATTCAAGCCTCACGTTCTATCCCTCTCAAAATCCTGCTACTTCCACCTTCGGAATATATCTAAGATACGTCCCTTTCTTACCATGGAAGCTACGAAAACCCTTGTTCACTCGCTTGACTACTGTAACCTCCATCTCTCTGGCCTACCTGATTCTCGCCTTGACCCTCTTAAGTCTATCCTCAATGCTGCTGCCCGCCTCATTTTTCTCTCCCACCGCTCTGTCTCTGCAGTCTCCCTCCAACAGTCACTACATTGGCTCCCCATACCCTACAGAATTAAATTTAAACTCCTCACCCTCACCTTTAAAGCTCTTGGTCAATCTTCCCCTTCCCTACATCTCCAATCTCATCTCAACCTACACTCCCCTCCGCTCTGCCTGTGACTGCCGCCTCACTACTTCACTGATCACCTCCTCTCACTCTCGTCTTCAGGACTTTGGCCGGGCTGCTCCCCAGCTGTGGAACGATCTTCCACATTCCATCAGGTTAGCATCTACTCTCAATGGCTTTAAGCGTGCCCTTAAGACTCATTTCTTTATTCAAGTCTATCAGTCCTCCTCCTAACTTCCTTGTCCCGGCTCTCTCCCCCAGTTAGTACCACCCTATTTGTGTCTCCCTCTTTCCTTTAGGATGTTAGCTCTCATGAGCAGGGCCCTCTTTCCTTGTGTTCTCCTTCTACTATTCCATCACCCCCTGTACCTCTTGGCCTGCTTCCCTAGCCCTGTACGGCGCTGCGGACCCTTTGTGGCTCCTTATAAGTCAAAGATAATAATAATAATTACTAATATTTTCCCAAATAGAAAGGATCTTGCTTAGCGCAACTGTGAACCCTGAAGAATTCATCTGTAAATATACATATTTAATCTGTATTTTATATCTACCTTAAGGGGTGTAAACCATTAGCTGACAACGAGGCTATATAACGGACACGTTAGATTTCAAGTAACCTTCACGAAGCGATCTCAAGGCTGATTGCTAATGCAGGGAGAACACGATGCACAAACGAATCATAAAAAGTTAAGAGAGGGAAGTGATCAGCCCTCTGCAGATGTTTGTCTGTTTTTTCAAGGCATCAGGAACATTTATTAACCTGTTTCAAGCGATCCTGGCATTTAACGCCCTTTTTAATCTTTCATTGCAGTAAATGCAGAAATCTAGTTTCTGTGATCTTTTCATTATTTCAAATTTGTAATTTTATTTTTGTTTGCTGATCTTTAGGCAGTACATTATACGCGTTGGCTCGGAGTGACTTGGGAACCAAATTACAGAGCCAGGCAAATTAATTACAAATTAATTTGTGTTGGAGAACATCTTAACAGCTGCTCATGAAAGCAGGTCTTAATTTTGTAAAAACAAATTTAAAGTGGCTGATAAATAACAAAAATTGGTAATTTATGTCGTACATGCAGGTACTTAGCTGCATATTATTTTAGATACCGCATTTCATCTGGAGACTCTGAGGGTCCTATTTATTAAACCGTAAACCAGGCGGAAACTGCTGTTTCCACATGGTTTAGGCATTTGTAAATAATGTAGCTATGTAATGGAAGCCTAACGCAGGACTCCTTCATTAGGCCGGGTGTCGCATTAAACCACAGTCTCCATGATTTTCAGTGGGGACTGCGTTCCGGCCTATATAACAGGCTCAAAAACGCGTAGCTTTTTGGAGCTTGAACCCGTTGAACCCTATGGGGAGAGTATTACGGTAGAGGGATCTTCGGATCTTTCACTGCAGCTATCCTGCTCTCCCCTCCAGGAAAGATCACAAAGTGGCTTTGCGCATGTTTGCCCTTTAGGTCAGGCATGCTACAGCCCACTTTGTGATAGTAACTGAAATGGGAGAGACAGACTACTAACATATATTTATATAGTGCCGGCAAATTCCGTAGAGCTTTACAATTTGAAGCAAACACAGTTCTAAAACAATAATACAGACAGACAGAGAGGTGAGAGGGTCCTGTTCACAAGCTTACAATCTATGGGACAATGGGAGTTTGATACATGAGGGTAAGTGCTACATATTGCATATTGGTCCAGGCAGATTGCAAAGGTAAAAAGTGCTTTGTATACTATACGATCCATTCACACAGCAATGCTGGTCAGAGGGTTGTTGTCTTGTGTGATCTGTGTAAAGGGTGCTAATAGGGTAACCTAGTGAGTTTAAGAGGGTGGTTGAGGAATATTATAAGCTTGTCTGAAGAGGTTGGTGTTCTGAGAACGCTTGAAGGTTTGAAGACTAGAGGAAAGTCTTACTGTGCGAAGGAGGGAATTCCACAAAGTGGGTGCAGCCCGAATAAAGTCCTACCGCAGCTTTAAGGTAAGTAAAGCCATTCACTGGGACAGCCCCCTGTTGGATGCGTTGTCTCGGAATGATAATTTAATAATTTCTTCAGAAGACTCCTTGGTCATTGGTGCGATGACAGATGATAATTAGCGGGGTAATACCCGTTGAGTAATAAAAAGTCCCCTAAGAGAGTTCCTGTGCAGCAGTCCCTACAGGAGTATGGTTTGGCGGGTCAATTGCTTTGTGCAGGTTGCAGGGTTCCCAGACGATGGACTCAATTCCCACTCCCCTATTAAGTAGTTTTTTTTTCCATAACTGCAATCTAATAGGTTACATTACATTAAGGTTACGGAGATCCTTCATTAGTACTTTGTTGTAGCTTTGTTTACAAGGGAACTATCCCTATGCACTCATCTCCTCTTTAGTAAGGCTGGGTACACACTACCGGTTTTCCACCCGATTATTTGGCCAATCGCACGATAAGCGACCGTTAGATTCGATATCGCATTAGAGTGTACGCTCCCACGATTATGTTTTATCCTTCCAAAGCACATCATATCGTTTCATTTGGTTTTATAAACGGATTAGAAATCACTATCAGCGATGGAACGATGTCGGGCAAATTCTGAGCTACGCACACTCGCCACCAGCGGTGTAGGCAGATCTCCATCGAGTGTGAAGAGTCAGGATCTTTTCAGCCGATGGTTATGACAGCTGAAGAGCACAGATCTGACAAGTGTGCACATTAATCGGCATTCTGATCATGATTTTCAGTTGTTGGTAAAATAGTTAGATATTGCATCGGGAGCCAGTCTTTGTAGTGTGTACCCAGCCTAACTGCTGACTGACTATGAGTCTAGCTACACCTTTTGCTTGGTCATGCTAGTATTGAAAAAAAATTATGCAGTCTGCTGCATTTTTGTTGAACATTCAAACAATAGAGCAGCAAGTGTAGCCAGTCCCTTAGGAAGCCAGAGGTTACAAAAGAAGAGAGGAAGATGGGACGGTTCTCTGCAGTTACTTGCTACACAACTAATGGCTCTAGTATAGTTTGGTCCTAATTCCTGCAACATATTTATATATTAAGTTTGTTTTATTTAATGGTTGCTATGAAAAACACTTGTTGTCGCAGTATTTAAAGAAGACCTTGCAAAAATCCCCACCCCTTTCCCCTATGAAATCCCTGCCCTGCAAGTAGTAGAACTTGGTGTTATGGGGGTTCAGGAAGTACTTGCTCCCTTTTGGTACTTCAGTTCCCATATGCCACTTGTGGGGTGGGTAGGAGTGTTCAGTCGCAGAAGCATTTTATGTAGTTCTCCTTTAATATGCAGAAAGTTAAAATGATAGAACAAAGGGCTATTAAGATGGAATTATTTTATTGCACATACTTGGGGAAAATAAAATAATTTCTTATCCGGAGGGATTGGTGCATTAAATGTTGAAAGGTGCAATCTAGGCAATATTAATTTTTAATCACTGCTCGCTGCATGTCTCTCTTCTCTTATGGTTCATTAAAGGGATTCTCCTCTGAAGTTCAATTAGAAACGTTTCACATAATAAAGGATTTTACGATTAAAAATTTCAGCCTGAAGCCCGGCGGTAAAGTTGGTGGATTTCTGTGTAGTGCGCTGGAGGGTGCTTTGCTGAAATAACCTCTCCAGCAAGAGGAGGGCAGGAACTGTGACATAAAAGACGTCTTAAGCTCTCTTGCTGAACATATCGCATACAAGAGACTTTATACCAATTATTTGTACTTTCTATTTTTTTTTTTTTTCTTTTGGGTTTAGCAGTTTTTATTTAAAGTACTCTTTTTTTATAGTCGGTCTGGAAAGCATTCTTTATGAAGAAATTGATAGTTAAGTCACCTTGCTTGAAGGCAAAGTAACAGTGAAAAATAAAAACAGAATTGCTTTGTAATGAATTGGGCTTAGATTACTGGCATGCTCCCCTAGCACTTTATTGGGATGCCTGTTGCTTAATTGGGGAATGGAACATATTTTCCAAACCTTTTGTCGGAATTAATTTCAGGTGTGCATTGCTCACAGCAGACTTATTATTATTATTAATCATTTATATAGTGCCAGTATATTCCATAGCCCTTTACAATTGGGAACAGTTATTCCTATCCATTGGAATTGCCCCGATCCTCCACCCTCAAGGACTGGTATACCCCAATAGACTAATAGGGGTAAATGTATCAAGCTGAGAGTTTTCCAGCGGGTTTGAAAAGTGGAGATGTTGCCTATAGCAACCAATCACATTCTAGCTGTCATTTTGTAGAATGTACTAAATAAATGATAGCTAGAATCTGATTGGTTTTTCAAACCCGCCACAAAACTCTCATCTTGATACATTTACCCCTAGATGTCAATGGGTGACTTGATCTCTTCCGCCAATGACAGTCACTGAGTTTAACACCACCTGGTTTTCCTTCCTGAAATTCAAGGCCACTGATTGTTATAAATATTACATGTTCGCATCAGATAGAGTCCCATGACTGAATATTTATTGGAAAATTTTGGCTTGGGGTTGCCATGATATCACCCTATTTTTTTCCATATATATATATATATATATATATATATATATATATATATATATATATATATATATATATATATATATATATATATATATTATAATGAGAAATTTGTGGGCCTTCTCCCTATATCCCCCCACCCCGGCCCTTTTTCCACCCTCTTCTTTTTAGTTCTTCTTTCTCCATATATGTATCTTCTTGTTTTCGTTCTTCTGTTGTTTTTTTGATTGATATATTTTAAAATGAAAAGCCTTGTAATCTATGCACTATGTTGTTACATTGCTAGATCTTTAGCTATATGCTTTTCAATAAGCAAAGTTTAAACATTTGGGAACAAACACCAGTAATAGGATGAGACTGGGTATTACGAACAGGCAGCGTTAAGAGGGCGCTGCTCGCAGGCTTGCAGTCGTATAGGACTAGAGTAGAACGATGCAGGAGGTTAAGGACCACGCAGTGGAAATTGGTCCAGCCAGATTGCAGAGATAAAATTGCTTAGTGGACTATAGGATCCAGTCACACAGTAATGTTCGTCATTCTTGTTGAGCAGTGTTTCCCCAAACCCAGTCCTCAGGGCCCCCTAATAGTGCACGTGTTCTATATGTCATTCCTGGAGCACAGGTGTATTCATTACTGACTGACACATTGTAGCAGATCCACAGGTTTTACTACCGCATTTCCCCATGTATAAGACCTTTTCTCCAAAAATTTGGGGTCTAAAAACTGGGTGCGTCTTATACAGTGGTAGCGAGGATCCAGGGGGTGGAAGCATGACAGTGGCAGCGGAGGCATCCAGGGGGAAGAGGGCAGCAATACAGTGGCAGCGGGGGGATCCAGGGGGAGGGGGGCAGCGTTCATTTGCTGGGGCTTACTGCCGGGCAGCACACTCTCCCTGCTTGTCTCTGCCGAACGGACCTGCACATAGTGTGCAGCCGCCAGCTGCAAGCCCCTGAAACCTCTGCACACTGACACCTACCGTAATATATTTTTTTTCAAATTTCGGGGCCAAAATTAAGGTGCGTCTTATACATGGGGAAATACGGTAATTATTTCCCTTGTCACTTGGAAAACCTGTACTGTTAGGACTCCCTGAAGACACCCAACCTGTCCTATTTGTACTGAAGTTATTAGTATGGAGCTTTGGCTCTATGCCACATGCACACAGGTGCTTTTTAGGCGTTTGCTGAGTTGTTTTTCCAGCGCTACGTGACAGGACATAATATTAGGGTTCATTAATCCTAACGGTGAACGCTTTCTGTACTTACGGGCTCTGGTCTTTTTGGAAGAAAAAAATGAAAACAAAAGTACAGAAAACTGATCTTTTATGTCTCCAGCTTAAAATAAAGTAATTACAACATATATCTTGGTCTTGTACTTGTAAATATTGCACTGGCATCCACAATATGCACTGAACTATTTTTGTATGGTCTGATAAATAGGTGCAAACTCTCCGTTTTAAAATCCAGTACAGTCTTTGCTAGTCTGCCATCTGTGATGGGAATAACCTATAGACTGAAATCTCCCAGTAATGGGAGTCCTGCAGTTAAAACACAGGTGGTTAATGGCTGAAGTCATTTTCTACAGTGTTTAATGACCATTACAAGCTGCAATTTACTGTATCTTTTAGCTGGTCTGTTAACCAGTAGCGCCGGTTAAATGCTGGTGGCATCATTACACAAGGTATTTGTTTGTCGTACAGTCAAACACAATGGTGATTTAAAAAGATCCAAGACATAGTACAAGACTTCTCCACGCATTTTACTTTACTGCCTAGAATCCTGTATAAATAATTAGCCTGCGTTACATTTATCCCAAAAATAAGTTATCCTCCAAGACTAGGTTTTACGTCGGCAGACTTAGAGGCTGCAAAGTCTCCTCCTGTTGCAATAGAAATGCGTTGCTTGTTAAAACACAGCTACTGTGTATGACTTTCTCCCTAGATGTATTCAATAAAAAATGCCCATTACTCTTTAATGACCACCTAATTATGGCCCTTTATTTTTTTTACCTGTATATTGCAAAATAATCTTATTTTCACAACAAGTTAGTTGTTCTTGTGGCTTCTGCCTAAACTGCTATACGGAAAACAAATGAGATTTACTGCTTTGATAATCTTAACAGCAGTTAAAGGTATCTGTATTCCCATACATGGCCCTTGCCTTTATATATACACCTTGATTAAATACAAGTAGAGCTCCTGGTTATCGTACAATGTCAGATGAAGATGGCTGTTTTTGGAAACTTTGGGAACCTCTTCACAGCACCCTAGTTAGTCTTCTGACACCTCTTTTCCACTCTCAACTCGCTTTTCTGCCCAGCTGCTCCACCTCTCCCTTCTGTTCTCCATTGGCACATTCCCTGCATCCTTTAAACTCTGTCCTAAAGGAGCAATCTCTTGACCCAACCTCTCTCTGGCCTTATTTATTTTCTCCACTTCGCCTCCAAACTATGCGAGTGAACAACTGTCTCTTCTGCTCTCTCCGTATGGATGTCCCAGTGCTACCTAAAGATCAACATGGCCAAAACGGAGGTGATCATCTTTCTTCTTCCCAGAGCGACCGCCTCTCCTCAAATCTTCATCATCATCATCATCATCATCAAAATGTCCTCAGTCTCCCAAGCTCACTGGCTTGATGTCGCCATTACTCCACCGTCTCCTTAACTCCTCTTGTCTACTCACTCATGCAGTCCTGTCCCATCCACTTTCAAAATATTGTTTGAATATGCCCTTTTCTTACCCAAGATTCATCCTCTCCTCATCTCCTGCCTCAACATCTGTAACCTCGACTTCTTGGCTTTCCCGTCTCCATTGATCCCTACATCATTCCATTTTTAATATTGCTCTCTTCCTCTCTCGTCACTCCACATCTGCTGCGCCACTAAGCAAATCCCTACACTTGCATTCCATGTCCTCCAGAATATAATTCAGATTACTCTCCGTAGCCTACAAAGCCCTTAACAATACACTACTTCATACATCTCAAATCTCATCTTGGAATACTCGCCTTCTTAGATCTGCCACTGACCTTTGCCTTGCCCTTTGTATGACAACTGAACGGACATCAGCGACTTCATATTATATCCGCTAGAAGCATGCACTGCTTGATGGTAGTTTTATTCTCAGTTATTGCGTACAGAGCTGTGAGGTCCCTGCATTCTGCTCATCATTCCTAATACTGCATTCCAATGTCACACAACATTCCATATAAGCCATAATACTGTTACTAGAACTCTCAAATGAAAGTTATTTTACTTTAAGGTATAAACACACAACACATTTTTGGGGAGGTATATTGGTTTTATTACAGGTAGCATTTCCATACCAAATTACCTTTGTAAAAGTCCTTTATTGATCCAAATGTCATATTTATAAGCTGGTAGCTTGTCCTAGGACTTAATAATAATATTATTATCATTATTATTAATAGTAGTATAGTGTTCTCCCCAGGTCCTATTTCCCTGGTGCTCCACCCGGCTGTTTTTACTTGTCATCTGGCTCTGGAAGTCCTATTATAACTGTACAAACCATAGTTTATACTATTATAATTAGCACTGTGGGAGCACTGCAGCCGGCATAGTGCGCTAGATCACTGACCACCAGTCTGATCGGTCCAGGCAATCGGAGGTTCAGCTATCAGGTATGAAAAAAATGAATTATTAAAAAAGTGCATCCAACCAGCGAGTGGACAATAACCTCCAGAGTCTTTATAAATAATATAAGTGTTTGCAATAATGCAATAACCTCCAACATTTTGTTTTTTTCTTTAATACTATTATTGCAAACTATTACACTGCCCCCACCCGGCTACTTCTTAATGCCACCCGTCTGGAAACATTTTCCGGGGAGAACGCTGTAGTTTTATATGGTGCTGGCACAATGCTAACCACTTCGCCACCATTTTGCACTTGGATCAAACTTTGGATTAGTATAGTATGCTATAAACTTGCCAGTTATTAAAAAGAGCAGTAATAAATTAACAAAGAAACCTCCAGCTAAAGAAATCGGACATCCGTCTAGAGCCAGCGGGTAGTAACGGATGATTTGTAAAGCTGCCGTTGACAAAGGGTTATAAAAGGTCTCAGAAAGGTGCTGTACACCTACTATTTTCGAAGTTAAATGTGATCAATGTTCTTGTGAATAGCAGGTGTCAAACAAAATGAATAAATAGGTCTTGCTCTCCTCCCCGTTCCCCCCACGCACAGTGTACAATAGCTCTTGTGAACACTTTTCATTTGAAAGAGTTACCTGGGGTTTTGGGAACTGGGAGCATGCTTCCACGGTAAATGCATCACTGAATCCCCTGCAGAGACATAATGCAAATTAGGGCCCTGCGATATTCTGCACCGTGGGTTTTTATTGTAGGTGTTGAGCTCATGAAGGGTCGTCTGTCTTTACGGTCGCAAAATTGTAGTTTGTTCCTTGATGCTGATCTTTGATTTACAGGCAGTTCACCTTTGTGCGTGAGGATAGAGAATCAAACGTGTTTTTAAAGCTATAGAAATTCCCTCGCTTTTGTCTTCGGCCTACGACATCGGCTTCAGCTACAGGCTGAACGTAATCGCCAGTAATAATGTAACAATGAGAGTAGTAGGAGTTTTGATTTGTGCTTTAAGTATAGACAGCGGCTTTATTGATCCACTCTGTTCTGATGGTTATACTTGAAAATGATGGTTCTTGAGATTTGACACAATCCTGTAATAAAGTTCTGTAATACTGATCAGCCCTGAGCCGAAGGTGACTTGTGAGCAATTTAATTTTTTTATATAGCTCTTGACCTAGTTCAGAATTATTGCTATGGCTTGTACTTCCTTCTGCTGGCAGTAGTACCGTTGTTCATTCGCTATAAGTTTACGTGTCGTGTGGCTGTTTTGCTCTTGGTTTGTTGTTGCAAAACAGCATTTATGATAAAACACAAATTAAAACTTTGTTGTGCAAGACATTTGTTTTTTTTGTTTTTTCTCGTGGGTAAAGAACTTATTACATATGTTCCATTTAAAACTTCATAGTTCATTTAGCTTGGTGGATTTGCAACTTATTGCCTAAACACAGCCAATCGGGACCAAGACACAAACAATGTATGACCTGCAGACGACAGCTGCTCTCAAAGTAGCAGTGGCTTCTCCAGGTGTTGTGGAACTACAAACCCCAGCATGCTTTGCCAGTAGATAGTCGATAGCTGGCAATGTGTGCTGGGTAGTTTCACAACATGTGGCCAGGCCTGCAGTAGACAATGCATTAAACTCTTACACGCTTACTACATGTAACTAGTCATTTGTGCTACACATCACACACATTCATAGTGGCTAACAGAGTTTTAAATGAAATCCATTTTCATACACTTGTCTCCATGCAGTCGTCCTCTGCTATCTGACAGTGTCCTGTGCAGGACCCACAACATCCAAACCTCTCCTTACAAAAGCAAGAACTAGCCCAAAGCTCCTTCACGGGCACTGATACGTGCAGGAGGTGAAGGGATAGTCTGTAATTAAAGTTTCTTGTACCCAAAGTCAAGCCTGTAATGAGGCAGGTTTTGGGGGCAACCAAATTTGTGACATTAATTTTATTCACAATAACTTGTATGTATTTACAATGCCAGCATCATCAGCTATATTTTATATAGCGCCACTGATTCCGTAGCACTGTATAGAGAACTCGCTCACATCAGTCCCTGCCCCATTGGAGCTTACAGTCTAAATTCCGTGCTAACCACTGAGCCACCAGAAGCTTATAGATGGCTACAAGAAAAGTTTTTGAAGCAGTGATTGTTGCCAAAGAGTGTGGAACTAATTATTAAGGAAGGGTGGCTTTAATACTGTCCAGGTAATATTTTATATTTCGTCTTTGACGTTACTACATTTAGTTTGAAAAGGAACATTTTTGGGGGTTCATAACTTTGGACATCCTATTAAAATATTTTGATGCTACAAAGTTGGTACATTTTTATTTATTTATGGAGATTATTGAACAGGTTATAAAAAAAATTCAAGGGTGGCAAAAATGTTGACCAGACCGGTATGCAAGTAAACAGGGCACCCATTAAATGTGTGTGTCTGTGAGCCATAGAAAAGTGATCTAATACAGTAGAGTTTGAGGTTTATAGGGAAGGTGAAGTCTGCATCTAGTCTACCGGCCTCCAGTTGGATAGCTCACACAATGTGCATTAATGATATCTTGTTGTGGAAAGTGCGGTCATTGAATTAAAAAGATAATTTAAAAATCACAACTCTATAAGTAAATACTCATTTTACATAACATTCTGTTTCATTGTTTCCCGAGTCTCCGCAGAAACGGAAACAGGAAACATCATTACTTTGTGAATGTTATCGTTACACTGTTTGGAAGGACCAGAGATAGTAGAAATC
Source organism: Mixophyes fleayi (assembly GCF_038048845.1). Lineage (NCBI taxonomy): Eukaryota > Metazoa > Chordata > Amphibia > Anura > Limnodynastidae > Mixophyes > Mixophyes fleayi. Next base: position 124,983,688 of record NC_134409.1, on the reverse strand, counting down.
TAAAATGCCAGGGCGAAAGGGGAAAAATGAAACAATTACTGCAAAAAAAAACCTATAATTGATTTTGAAAGGTTATGTGGGATTGTGTGAATCTGTAGCTGGAGGGTACAGGAGCTCAGAAGGAGAGTGTACTGTATATCGTGCAGTGGTCTGGTAGGTTAGTCTGGAAGTCTCTCTGTTAATCAATACTTGAGCAATAGTGTCTAGTATGTATATCGTTTCCAGGGGCAGTTTACTAGTGATCAGTTAAAGTCACAACAACCGTTTATGCAAACATAGGACGTCTTAACCTCTGTATATGAACATCATGCTTTTAAATACCCCCTTTCATTCCTCCTCTCGTCATCAACATACAGATGCTTACAAATGCTCTCAGCCCAGGCCACAACAGAAGTGGTGAATCTGTCCACGTGCAAATTCCAAGGTAACGCAGAATTCAGAGCTAGGGAAGTTAAACATCAGGGGCCTGATTCATTAAAGATCTTAACTTGAGAAACTTCTTATTTCAGTCTCCTGGACAAAACCACGTTACGATACAAGGGGTGCAAATTAGTATTCTGTTTTGCACATAAGTTAAATACTGTCTTGTTTTTTCATGTGTCACACAAATATAAACTTTAAATTTCAGTGTACAAATAAGCTATCAAGTATTTGATGTAAGTATGGGCTTAACCCTTTCACTGCTGCATAATAATAATATAATAGTATTATTATTAATATAGCGTCAATCATAATACATAGCAATGTACATAGAATAGTAATAATTCACATAAGTCCCTGCGCCCTTTGGAACCTGCGATCTAAATTCCCTACCACATACACACGCAAATTAGGGTTATCAGCCAGTTAACCTACCAGTAAGTTTTTAGAGCGTGGGACGAAACCGGAGCACTTGGAGGAAACCCACGCAAACATTGGGAGAACATACAAACTTCACACAGATAGGGCCCTGGTCGAAATTTAACTCATGACTCCCACGCTGTGAGGCAGCGAGGCTAACCACTGTGCTGCCATTTTTTCTTTTTTTTTTTTTTCTTTCTTTTTCATTTTAAATGTGCATTTGTCCAGAATGTGAGGACAATTTTGTAAGTAGTGTTCATCTACGGCTTGTCTGTTGTGTCCCCGATTCTGAAGCGTGAAGGGAATTGAACAACCTGTAGCCAGTCCAACAACCTGACTGTACACACAGAGTATATCAGGGGATCACTGCGGAGATCTTGTGGGAGGCCGTGAGCTGTCCACTAGTGATTATTCCAGTGAGGACAGTAGTGCCAGTGACAGGTTAAGTGTCTGTATGTGAATGGCATTTAGTGTTTTTTAAGAGCGTATCAGAGTGGGGGGCATATCGGCGATAAAGTTGTGGTTTTGTGGGAAGACTGTTTTCCTATACACCCCTATCTTTCTGCCTTCTAAAGGTCAGTGTTTAGAACCTTCTTGGGTCTGAAATGATCATAGAAAACAATGGTTTTCACTAAGCTGGATGGAATATTGAATTTCAGAGGTTTGACCTGTTTTTTGACACTGCAGTATTAGAACATTTACACACATTGAGACGTGGGTGACCGCATCCGTCAGATCTGGCCCTTCTGACATTCTCCGCCATCGTGCTTGTTTTTGGAGCCACAAGTCATTTTTGATGGTGATATCACGGCCTGTTTTTGTGGCCAGGAAGCCAGACGTACATGGGGAAAAATACACCCCCTGAGTTGAAAGCTTTATTCTGAAAGATCTTCAGTTCTGAATAGTTTCTTTTAGCTTAATAATAGCTCCTTTTGCACAAAGCAACTTTCTGTTGGTGCTTTAAAGCCCATTCTACTTAGTATTTTCTTACGTCCCACTTTCCCAAATGTAGCAGTGCATTCAATGTTTTCAGTCACCTGAGGTCTGTACCCCATTAATATATGGACATCTCTGTTGGACCTTATACTGTGGAGGAAGGCGACGCTCTTGTACTGAAGAAATGAAATCTCGCCCATATGAAACGTATAAGCCTGCAGATCTGTGTGGTACTGTACATATGGTGCGGCAGAAGTGTAGCACCGAATTCTTCCCACTCTTGTTCTCCTACCTCCCCCATATGCAATCTGCACTTATTATCTTGTTACTGACTACACAAACTAGTTTCTGCCGGCAAGTGCTGTAGATTGTACCTTTCCTCTACTGTCTGTGCACTAAACTAAGGGCTCAAAAGTGTAGCAGCTTCCTGGTAAAATTCCGGATAAGAATATTACAGCTTCTAGTGGATCTTTCTATAAACGTCCATGGATGGATTGTTGTGCACAGATCTCTGTTTTTCTGTACATTTTAATTAATATTTCTGGAAGCCTCCACACTGCTTTTGTCAAGATGAATTGAAATGTTATCCATAGGAAATAGATCCGTAAGTGCCCACATCATTGCTGAAATACTAATGAATACTTGCTTCACATTAACAAGCAAACATTTTTTTTTATTTAAACAAAACCTGTATCCTAAATGTAATCAGATTGGTAGAATTATCCTTTATTTAGAACCAACATATACTGGCTTTACTTAGCTGAAAGAAGTATATCATCATCAGCTATTTATATAGCGCTACTAATTCCGCAGTGCTGTACAGAGAACTTGCTCACATCAGTCCCTGCCCCATAGGAGCTTACAGTCTAAATTCCCTAACATACACACAGACAGATAGAGACTAGGGTCAATTTGATAGCAGCCAATTAACCTACTAGTACGTTTTTGGAATGTACAGTATATGAAATTATTTGTAATGTAAATGATCTTCAGTAGAACGTTGCTTTATGAAGAGTATACATATAAATCTCTCTTGGCAATACTTACAAGACTACGGTACGGCCTAAAATCTTTAAATGCTTTTCAAATTTGTTTTGCTTTCTGTTGTAAAAGATTACAGTATGTTGATCAGACGTCCCTGGGTTTTAGGGACGGTTCTGGGTTTGAACGTTTGTTCCAGATATTGACATGACCCCAATTCAGTGTCATCAGCCCATTTAGTAATTGGATGCTTGTTATGGAACTCTTTTTATTGAACTGAACCTTGAATGGACGCTATGATGCTGAGTTTTATGCAGATTTGTCGTAATTTATACTTTTTAAAAAATAAAGTGCGCAAAAATAGGGACTTTACTCCCTTCTACTGAGCTGGAGGCATCTTGGATGCGGATCCTATATAGCTCGTGCTGTTTTGGCTGCAGAATAGCAACGAAATCAACAAACATCCACTGAACCCGGTAATAAAGCCGTGAGGAATGAAGGAAGTGGTATTGGCTAGAGAGGTGATTCCATCATCATCCAATCACAAGCGACTAACTAATGAAGCCACTTGTCATCACCAGCGTGTATTTGCACCAGTCCTCTAGCACCCCTGATAGATACGGCTCCTGACAGGTATATAGGAGTATCCGAGCTGGTCTGCATGAGCCAAATTTATGTAAACACGCCTTTACTGTACTCTGCCGACATTAGACTGTCCCCTCCTTCGTCCATCCCATCTCTCTGGTTATAAGGAGGCACAAGTGTCAGATGTACACAACTCTGCATGTGCACAGAAGCAGAGCTTCTCGTTGTGGGTATGCACAGTGCCGTTTTGTGTATCTTGCTCTACGCAAGTAGACCTACCTCCCCTTCTGCTTCCACCGCTAGGTGCCTGCCTGGATTCTCCCCATAGCATCTGTGGGCTCCTGATGCCATCTTTCTGCAGCAGAAGGTGCACAACGGAAACTACCGCAAGACCGCTCAAGTGACGTAAGGCTGAGAGTATAGCGGGAGGAGGCTGGATTATGAGGTGACGCCTCCATGCGCTGGTCACACCCCATCACCGTCTTGCCACACCCTCTGGACTTCGTTAATGAAATCTTATTCCCTTGGATTAGAGAGGAAGGACCACAAAGAGTAACTCATTTACCAGGGACTGACAATGAGTAGACAATGAGTTATCCAGTAATGTCATATATATTGACAACACTAAAAAGACAAACACATTGGGCCTGATTCATTAAGGAAAGTAAGTAAAAAAAAAAAAAAAAAAAAAAAGAGTATTCTCCTGGACAAAGCCATGTCATAATGAAAGGGGTGCAAATTAGTTTATTATTTAAGTAAATACTGTCTGTTTTTTCATGTAGCACACAAATACTTGATAGCTTTATCTTTACCCTGAAATTTAAAGTTGATATAGGACATGCCCTACCCCAACTATAAATCTGCCATCATGTTTTAAATTGAGCCCCCCCCCCCCCCCCCTCCAATGCAACATGGTTTTGTTAAGGTGCAAAGTTACTCATTTTATTTGCTTTACTTTCCTTAATGAATCGGGTGCATTGTTTCTGTCAACAATACTTTTGTATAGGGTGTTATTTTTTTATAGTTTCACTGTTGTGCATTTTACTGTAGCATTTTAAAATGAGTGATGTAGCATACCTTCCTTGGTCTCCTCGCTTCAAATACAACCAGAAGAACATTGTACCCTCCAGACATTGCTCCTTAATGGAGGCAAGATGGCCCCAGTGCCCATATAGTCAGGTGCCACTGTACATTCCAGTCCATGTTCCTTATGTTACATCTCTGTGCAGGTGAGAGTTCCAAGGTGAACCTATGCCATTACGCTAGTGAGGGGTATGTAAAGAAGTAAAACACCCCCAATATGTGGACACCCCTTTTTAATAAGTCAGTGGCTTAAAATCTCTTGATTTTGTTCACACTCTCTGCCACAGTGAAAATAGTTCCTCAGTGGTGACTTATGTTGGAGTTGGCTGGCGGTACGGTGCTGATGATCCATCTTTAGAACATCCCAAACTTCTGGAACTCCCAGAAGCCCCCATGGTAGTTTCCTAGTTCTATGCGTGAGTGACTACACTCCTGTTATTGCCAAACTATGCTGGATAATGTCAGAAGTTGGCTGTGATACTGCGGTTCTTGGTCATGCTAGTTATGTAAGGACATCGTTTGTTCTCATGGTTGTTTTTGTCTGTATAGTATTGACACTTGCTTCTCTCCAAAAGTACATTGCTGATATGCGTTGAAACAGAGTCTTTAAATAAATAGTAATGAATAATTATTAATTAGAGAGAGAGTGAGTGTTCAGTCTGCTGGGCATACAGTATAATTAAGAAAACCCCAAACCATTAAATGAAAGCTGTGCCGCAATGGTTCTGACTAATCTGGTAAATAGTTATTAAGAAAATGGTCTTCTGTATGTAATGTTGGCCCAACACAGTGTAATTTAGTTTGATCAATTCAACCAAATTGACCATCTATTAAGTCTTGTGTGGGTTAAAGGGTTACACCCTTCGCTGCATGTGTAGCCATCCTGAAACCCAGAAACACAGAAGCCTCAGAACTCAGCCACCTATTTGCTGGGTAGGCCTGTTACCTATGCATCATGGAGACTATTTGTGAGCTTACCCGGTATCCATACCAGTGACATCACTGCAGCAGCCATTTTGTGTGGTCGGTTCAGCCCTCAAAATGGCGGCCCTGTGCGTTGTTGAAAGTGCACTATATCATAAGAATTGTACTATAAATACTATTCTTGGCATTGGCACATTACAATGTATAGTAGTCACACTATAATCCCGGACATACCCGAGGAACAAAATGTCTTCATTTTCAAATTAGTAGAGAACTCTGCTGTTGGTAAATACAACAAGCTGCATCAGGATCTTATTTTTTGCTCAATAATGAGCAAGCCTTTGGGGTACATTTATCAAACATGGTACAAAGGAGAAGTAGAGATGTTCCCCATAGCAACCAATCAGCTTCTAGCTATTATTTATTTAGTACATTCTAGAAAATGATAGCTAGAATGTGATTGGTTGCTATGAGCAATACCTGCACCTTTGCTTTTATGGAAGGTTTGATGCATCTACCCCTGCTTCTATAAAATTGTTGTATGCATTGTGCAATGATATCCTCAGATATAATTATAGCGCTTTCACTTTGAAGAAATTCTTAGGTGTCCATTGTTCAGTTTCATTGCGTGATAAATGGGACCATTCGATTAAACAATGAAGCAGAGTTCTTTTCTGCAGGCTAAAGCACCAACCATTGATGGGAACAATTTCTGCGGCACTAAAATAGAATATATGACGCTTTACTGTATTTTTTTTCTGTTGCTGGTCCTGCAATTTCTGAATTATCAGTCATGGATTTTACCATTAGCGAGTAACCCAACAGTGTCAATAGAAAAATAAAATGAAACACGCCGGAAACACTTTTTTTTTTTTTTGCTGCCAGTAAACGTGGGGTTGTCCAATGAAAGACGGGGCTGGTAGACGAGTATATGGAAATCACTTGTTATAGATTTGTGGGCATGAAGAGCTGTATCACTACAAGACTTCATACTGTATACTTTCAAAATAGCCTTTGTACCCAAAGCCACCTGTCCGGATTTGTTTCCAAATTTTCCTTCTACTTGATTTGAGGTACTGTATAAATCTGTATAGATAATTTCCATTGGTTTCCAAATCTGCCTACATGGCTTCTGTATCCATAATAGCACCACTACCTCCTGCTATATAGTGCTTCGTAATGTTTATAGCTATGTATTGTAAACTGTGCTTCCTTAATTATTTGTTTTGGAAAGTCTGCCGAGCCTCCTCTTCATCATCATCACCATTTATTAATATAGCGCTACCAATTCCACAGCACTGTACAGAGAACTCATTCACATCAGTCCCTGCCCCATTGGAGCTTACAGTCTAAATTCCCTAACACACACAGACAGACAGACAGACAGACACTAGGGTCAATTTGATAGCAGCCAATCAACCTACCAGGATGTTTTTGGAGTGTGGGAGGAAACCGGAGCACCCGGAGGAAACCCACGCAAACACGGGGATAACATACAAACTCCACACAGATAAGGCCATGGTCGGGAATTGAACTCATGACCCCAGTGCTGTAAGGCAGAAGTGCTAACCACTGAGCCACCGTGCTGCCTCTTGCATCTGTCTAGGAATACATTAAAAAAACAAAAACTTCTCAATTATAGGAATTGCTAGGGCTCACCTTTGTTGAAGTACAATGCTGCTGATTGAGGATCTGACCTATGTTAAATGATAACTCCGCCCAAATCTCAGAATTCCGTTATGGATTGAGTTCTAGAAGTGAAACGTTCCGTGCACAATATTGCTTGCCAGGTGTCTGACGTTCTACCAGATCCAGCGGTCCTTGATATCTGCTGTTGTCCTGGGGTGCTCTCCTTGCTCCCACCGACAGTGTGTTGACGATGGACAACACACTGCCTGTATGGAAGGAGAGTACCCTGGTCCATGGCAGACGGGGGATTCTTAGGTTGTTGTTTTTTTTTTTTTTTGTTTTTTTTTTTTTAGCCTTTTACAACGTTTTAGATATTGGCTACAGTCTGCTGGATTCTTTCCCCTTGTACTGTTTGAAGGTAACGTTTTAGCATTTTGTTCTGTAATGGGACAGATCAGAGGATTGCCAGGTGATCATGGGTCCGCCAGTCTCTGTGTTGCCCTACCTGCACGTTTTCCTGCAGGCTAAGAGTTAACAGCGCGTATTGCCAGCTGGGACAGACCACCTCCGTCCATGTCTTCACAGATGTTCAGTTTTGCGCTCCAGGCTCTGTGACAAGGAAGAGATGTACTTTTCAGATTTAACGTGTTCTAGCTGTGGAATGGCTTAAAGCGAGGTTTTATGATCAACCTTTTCCTTACAAATAGAATTGAAATGTTGAACATTTGCAATCATAAAACTTTAAGGCTATCTCCTTTCTTTTTTTCATAGTTACTTTTTTTTTTTTATTGTTTTGACGACCGTGTTTTATGGGTAAATAGTAATTTTATTTTTTTGTTAACTGGAGTGTTCCGAAGGAAACTGAACAGATTCCTATTTGCAGTACACTATACCGCAATTAATATTATTCTTTACAATCCGTCAATAAAGCCGGCTTTTATTTCAATATAGTTTCTTAGAGGAATTTTCTCGCTTGTACGGTTTAAAATGGAGAGCAATTGGGTGAGGAAAATCTATTTCACGGTTTGCTTAAAGTTACCTCAAATCTATATTTATAATAAAACTATTCCAGTGTCTTTTTAGATTGCTTAGAAATTATTCTGATGGATTTCTTTCATTGGGTATAGAATATATCTAAAATGCTAGTTGTTGCTATTGTTTGAAGGGCCACTCAAACATTTTATATAAATGTCTTTTTAGGACTGTGGACAATTTTAAAGGATTAGTATACTTTTGTGCCATTTTTCTCCCTTCATTATGAAGTGTAATAGACCCATAGGGGGAAGATTCAATCCAGCATGACGTGTCCTCGGAACGTCAAATGTTTTGACTGGAATCTTCGTTCTGTTTTGTGAGGTAAAAATGACCAGAGATTACCCACTGTATTGGCCGGCAATGTGCGCAGCCAGACGTCGTGGTGACGTCCGGCGGCGCTTCATTTGAATCTCTGTTTTATTAATACAGGTAACTTGTCTGCTGTCCAGAAATTGTAATTGGCAAGAAATAAAAAATATTCTTCAAATGCTGCTGCACATTGATAGACTCAGACATGATCATCAAATGTCGTCTTCAGCCATTGTGAGGGGTAATTTGAAATGTCTCACTGTTGGGTGTAGGGTAATTTTAAATGTGGTGTTGGGGATGCTTAAAGCAGGCCTGTCCAACCTGCGGCCCTCCAGATGTTTGTGAAACTACAAGTCCCAGCATGCCCTTCCAGCTATCAACAGGTTGTCTACTGGCAAAGCATGCTGGGGCTTGTAGTTTCACAACACCTGGAGGGCCGCAGGTTGGACAGGCCTGGCTGAAAGCATGAAGTTCCAAATAAAGTGAAACCCCAAAATGTTATATCCCAAGTGCTCTGTAAAACAGATGCCAGTACAATGGGACCCCCCTCTCCCTATTTAGAGTACTTTGTTAGATACATGCTCTGATAGGTGGTATCTTAACCTGTGAAGATCTCTTTGATCATGGAACGAGTATAGTATGCAAATATATACATACATAACGGCCACACCATTGCGTCATCGCCTCGACGTCGGGGGGGGTTTGAATCGATTTACGCTGTGAAATTTAACCCATCTATATGTTCTTTATTATTTAGTCACTTAATTGTTTTCTCTTTGGTCTCTAGGGTGCCCAGGTGACCACGAGAAGATGGCTGAACCTGCAGGAATACCAGAGCAAAAAGCTGATGGCAGACAATGGCGTGACTGTTCAGAGGTTCTTTGTTGCCGATAATGCCACCGAAGCCCTTGAAGCCGCTAAAAAACTAAGTATGCATGTCAAAGTTTCCTTTTTGTTTGTGGCTATTGAGGCAATGACAATCAAACCTGAAGAACCTGTAATAAATAGTTGTTAGGTATTTGTTTGGTATAAATTAACCGTGCCCTTGATAAATGTGGCTGTTTGCAAACAACATGTTGTTCACCTGTAGGTAATTCAGATAAAGTTGTGACCAGGAGGAACCTTTTTCCATTGGCCACACCAATTTTCCTCTTTTTAAAGGGAAGCGATGACCACAATAATAAAAAAAAAAACAAACAAAAACATAAAGTAAAATTTAACTTCATAAAAACGTATAAGTATTCTCTTTTCAGTTAAACTTTACAATTCGTTATAAATTCCTTGTATGGGTTTTTCCAGGTAATAGCTAGTTATGTATATTTTTTAATACCTTGCAACACTTGAGGGTTCCTGTAAAACAATCTGAAAAAATATATCTTGCCCCCTACAAACTGGAAGCAGGATAGGAACAGGTCATTGTGATTGAGCTCGCTATCAACTTTGCCCAAGAACACAGCCATGAATAAGAATGGTACCAAAACATCCTCCAAGAGCAACTTCTCCCAACCATTCAAGAACAGTTTGGTGATGAACAATGCCTTTTCCAGCATGATGGAGCACCTTGCCATAAGGCAAAAGTGATAACTAAGTGGCTCAGGGATCAAAAAAAAATAAAAATATAAATTTTGGGTCCACTAAACATTGAACTAATAAGGATTTGTCGTCTTCTTGTTGCCTTAAAAGTACAATCGAAACTCTAGTGCAGTCCTGGCCAACCAGTGGCTCTCCAGGCATTGCGAGACTACAACTACCAGCATGCTTTGCTAGCTCTCACCTGACTATCTACTGGAAAAGCATGCTGAGATTTGTAGTTTCACAACACCTGGAGTGCTGCAAGTTGTCCAGGCTTGCGCTAGTGATTTTATTGAAGAGCAGGATTTTTAAATGAATACTTCCCAGCAAAATCCATTTTGGTCCTTTTGTGACAGAACACTGATATTGGTAACACATTATCTCTGTGAAGATACTGGGTTTTCTGGTCCAATTCTACCCACTTCACTCTGGCTGGCCACCCACGGGTGACTTCCTTTGCCAGGGAAGTCTACCCAGTACCTTCTAGAGTTCGTATAGTCACTCAGGCAAATGCAGTTAGAAAGTAAAGGAATACATTTATTGTAATCAAAACAATCACTAGATTATTATGTAGACACAGTAAATAAATGCCAGGCAGGTTTATCACATCATCTCCCTTACCCCACTAGCTTAAGGAGTTAGTCACCTGGCTGTCCAGACTTGACGACCCATGTATCTGTCTCAGCTGCATATGTAGACTCTAGTAGGGAACGACAACTCACAACCAGATCTTGTACCTTCCTTGAATGAAATCCCAGAATGAACACCCCCTCCCCCCCTGGAGATGCTCCTTATATCTAGGGTCAAATTTCCGCAGTGCTTTCCCCTCACTCAACAAATCCCTGGGTCTCTATCTCTTTAAACATTGGTAGGTCCTGGATCAGGGGGTTGGATGGGGGAGTGGAGATGAGCTGTGCTTCCACATAAGCCCCCTGCTCGGATGCAGACAAAACGTTTGGACTAGTCCTGTGGAGAACAATGAATACTAATTGGCTTCCCCACCTCCAAAGATAGGGTAGCAGTCAGGCCCACCTAAAATTAACCCCTTACACTACTTTGTGATGTCACAGGGACCCCAGCTGTTCCATGCTTCCTGTAGAGGAAGGAGGGGGGGGGAATGAATGCAGCTCCAGCCCCCCTCACCTGTACCCTGGGCACCACCTGATCTTTACCCATAACCCACAACCCACCCAGCTTCACTTTAAGGACAATGAATAACAACCTCACTGCCACATCATCAATATACAATACACAACAATCAGATTTACAATGAGCTAAAATGTCCCCTTATCCACATGTAATTAGACACTGCAGTGGTATTCTGTTGAGCTGGGGAACAAAAGCAAGGGAAATAAAAAGTACATGTTATAATACATATTTGGTGAGAAAGGAGAAACAGGCTGGTTACGGTGTTATCAAACTCGTTTCGTCACAATCCTCATTATGATATTGCCATTGTGTTTAAATGATGAACTAAACTCATTTTCCATCCTTCACATTCTGCCAAGTCCATAATATTGATGTTTTTCTTAGTAACTATGCATTAGAAAACATCCGAAAACTTTCTGCATTAGAAAACTGTTCTACTAAACAGGTTGGGACTTTTCGTGGAGGAACAGGGGAGAAGAACAGAACCAGTACTGACGTGATTTAAGGATGTCTATATTGTATTGTGTGTAATGTTATGTTGCATCTGTGTTTTCATTCTCCTTCCCGTATAGTAGGATTATAGGAAATCATTAGCGGTGTTTCAACAGTCAGCAGGCACATCAGCATTTAATGTGACAAAACGAGATCTGTACAGCCGTTATCCCATACACAGCGTTCACTTTTTATGTAGCAGCTACTCTATAACTGTTCATTCTTTTCCAAAATGACCCCATACTGCCTAGATTTACAGTAATGAGTGTAATAGGCAAGAGTGCCACAAATCAAAATCTAATTTCAGATGTGAGACACTAATGTTTTGCTGACTTATTGTTCCGCGACTTCCATTCCTTATAAAATTATAAACCTACCTACTGGAGAGCGAAACAAGAAGAAATAACATTTTGGAACCTTGGAACATAATGTTTTCACATTTTAGGAGGCTAATAGATTTTCTTCTAACTAAGAATTGTTTCAGAAATAAAAAAAAAAAAGTTTTGCATAATGGCTTAAATTAAACACACTCTTCAGTTCCTAATTGGTATTTAGATTTAGAAATGGAGCCTCTTATGCTAGTCAGTTTGAGAAATGCCTTATTTTTTTTTTTGTTATTGCTGTCGGCTTCTGTGTAACGAAGTGCCCTTTTTGTCTTAACGTTGCATTATGTGTGATTTTACATTTGCTAAGGGCTCCCAAGTGACCTACAGATTGCTTACAAAATCCACCCACAGCCCCTTCAATTCATATCTGGCACCAAGATGGACTATTGCTATCTATTATCATAAAGAATAGATGTTAATAGACCAGCGGAACGCCCTGCGAAGACCGGTCACCAGATGCACTTTGGTTTTTAAATAAATGCAAACTGACGGGCAAGTAATAAAAACAAACTAAACCAAAATCCCCACCCTCTTCGTTTGACCATGAAATGGTCCAATAAATAGAATGAGTAAATGTATTATTGTAACTTATTACTGAGAATAAGGGTGATGTGTATGGGAAGTGAGTGGTTGCCCATCACTGCTCCAGAGCTCCTTAATCTTTGAGAGGGCTGGCGTAGAGCATGGTGGCTTGCTGGTGGAGAGAGTGATCAGCCTACTAGTCATTCTGTTGGCCATAACCCTCCCTGGTGGACAAAAGAGCAAGGGAGGGGAAAGCTTTTTTTCTGCATTAAGTTTCCCCGGTCACGGTTAAGTACAGGAATACAGCTAGGAGCCACGAATATGGTGAAAAACACTCTATGTTTATTTGCAGAAGTGTACAAATAGCAGGTAATCATGAGTTTGTAGTAAATACCAGGTACACAGCTGATGCAGGTAAGCAGGAGGTATGAGAGATCCCAAGCAGCAAGTAACCAGAAGCATATCAGAAGGCAGGAACAACAAGTAACAACAGGATGTGACAACAATAACCAGCAATGTGTGCTGGGAGTGACAGCTATAAATAGGGAAAACACCCAGGTGGAATAATTAGTGCAGCAAGGTTAACTCCTAAAAGATATGAAGCAGGCTCAGTAGCAGCACCTCTGGTGATCAGACTTACTACTGCAAACACACAATAATAAAGTCTAATAGTCCTGGAGGCAGGAGCTGCCAATACAAAGCAGCAAGCTGCAGGCAGATCGTGACATCCCCCTAAAATAACACCTTGCCCCAGCTCGGATGATATGAAAAAATTATGTTCACCTCGTCCGTTGCTAATCCTTTTGCAGTGATCCAATCACATTTCATCATCATTTATTTACATACCGCCACCAGTTTCACGGCACTGTCCAGTGAATGCCAGAAATTCTCATCAGCCCCTGCCCCATTGGAGCTTACAGTTTCAAAATACAGAAATAACTTAAATTATCGCTTATTAGGTAAGATCTGACAATTGCAACAATATAGATTTCTAGCAAGACTGTATGCATGAAAAAAAATGTAACCCTTTTAAAGGCTTTGATGCCTCTACCACCGTCTGTTATAGAAGTGCTATAAAACAATTCAGGTTTTCTCCACCTTGATCCTAACACAATGCTTAGTAGATGAATAGAATGAAACGAAACGCAATTATACATGATGCAGGTTGTGACAGCGGGGAGGCAGAGACGCAGTCAGATCTGAAAGACCTACTGTACACATGACGGCAAGCACACATTGTTATAGAGGAGCTCTGTGCCTTAATGGACTGGCTTTCCATCAAGAACATTTCTCGCCACTATACCAGAAATGCAACTTGAAAGGGATAAATGTTTAGTTCGAGTTTTGCGCGACGTTTTATCAGTCTTGAGATATGCGGCAAAAATTAAATTTCACACCAAGGGCAGAGGAAGAATGTAAAATGAAAGGTTTATCAGCTGCACTTTGTAAGGATATGTTTAAAGGTTACCTGTGTTATCTGGTTTAAGGTTAAATGCGCTTCTTGTAGAGCACACAGGAAAATCTGACGCGCTCCCCAGATGTGCTTTAAAACGCACCTATCGCCTACACAAAATAAATGTCATTTACAAAACTGCAACGTATGCTTCCATACTGTGTGTTATTATGGAAGCAGTTGGGGGCAGCTCTAGGGTGTTTTTGTGCCCACATGCAGGGGCAAACGCAGGATTCGTTGAGGGGGATTTCCACACCATGCCGCCAGTGGGCGTGGCCAGTACGCATGGGGGAGTGGCTATAATATTACAGTGCTCGGCTGCTCTCCAACTCTCCCTATCCCCATAATATACATGGGCAATGCTGCGTGCACTACTGTTAGGTCTCTTTTCGAGCAAAGCCGTGTGAAGCAGGGGCAGTGTCCAGTCACCTCAATTATACAGTGCCCCAGACTCGGAGGGGGTTTCCATGCACTAGGTAGGGTGGGTAGGGTGGAGAAGGGGTACAGCTAGGGCCGTAGAGCTTTTTTGCTTTCCGCAGAGGGGTTTTAAAATGTAAATGTCCCCTGGGATAGTGGAAGCCAGGGTTCGGCCTATTATTTTGTTCAGATACAAAGTGACACGTAATAAAATCGGTCCTGATGTCCCCTCACTCTCGTGCTAAGTTTAAGACCTAAGTGAGGATAGACAGAATAGTTTTATAGAGGAAGGCTGAGAAGTTGAAATTTATGGAAGGAGGATATTATTTGATTCAATAGGAGTACATTGATTGCAAAACAATAAATAAAAAATAGAACTAATATAGGGTGAATCGCCCAGTGAACGAACGTTAATGGAATTCTCTTGTTTAAGAGGATGGTGTTTGTGGAAGATACAACATAAAAAACTATTTTTAGACCTGTACCATTGTCATTACTATGTCGTCTTTTAAAATAATGTTTCGGTTTAAAGATTGAAGGAATAGTTAGAATTGTACAACCAATAAACAGGAGAGACACAGAAATTACCAGCGAATGAATGCACAAGCCCAATAACCAATGTGACTTCCTTAGATAGATGGTATCTAAGGATATAGATGGTATTCCTTATAGATGGTATATTAATTGAATTTGAATGACTTAAAATTGAAAATGTTCATTCACTGGACGGTTCACCCTAACTTGTATATTATATCTGTTGCTATATTTAATGTCTTTTTAGTAATGGAGCTGAACGGCACAATTCTGGGCTTTCAGTTCCAATGTGCATACACAAGCTGGCGAGCTTACTCACAAACGCACATTGCAATGGAGGCTGGCCCAGCAAAGCCGTAAATATCCGCCAACATGGCTCCCAATTGTCCAAATTGTAACAACTCTGTCCTGATTGGGAACATGTTCCAATGAGTAATCTTTATCATCACCATTTATTTATATAGCGCCACTAATTCCGCAGCGCTGTACAGAGAACTCGCTCACATCAGTCCCTGCTCCATTTGGAGCTTACAGTCTAAATTCCCTACTATAGTCACACACTGACAGACAGACAGAAACTAGGGTCAATTTGATAGCAGCCAAATAACCTACCAGTATGTTTTTGGAGTGTGGGAGGAAACCGGAGCACTAGGAGGAAACCCACACAAACACGGGGAGAACATACAAACTCCACACAGATAAAGCCATGGTTGGGAATTGAACCACTTAGCCTACTACATCAATACTGTATGTACCAACTGCAGGTGGGCGCGGCTTCGCAGGGCTGTTTTAAGGGAGGGGAAAGGGCTAGAGGGGTTTATCCTTAATTCATTCTCTTTAATCTCGGGAGGTTTGAGTATAGTCAGTTCAAGTGATGCAAAGCTGTTCCAGCTATATATTTGTTTTCAATAAATAGGTATGGGTTTGTTTGTTGGTGTGGTTTTCTTTTTTCTTTTTTTTTCAGTGCAGTGATGGTGGCGATATGAAATTACCTTTTTTATTTCCTTCTCAGCTCCCATGTGATACAAAGTGGATAAGGTTTGGGTTTGTTCCCTTGCACAGAATGTAGGTTGTCTGCTTTCTGCAAAGTGATGGGTTTCAAAGCACGGGGCAGCACAGTGGCTCAGTGGTTAGCACTTCCTCCTGGCAGCACAGAGGTCATGAGTTCAATTCCTGACCATGTCTTTATCTGTGTGGAGTTTGTATGTTCTCCCCATGTTTGAGTGGGTTTCCTTCCTTCTCACACTCCAAAAACATACTAGTCGGTTAATTGGCTGCTAATTAATTGACCTTAGTCTCTCTCTCTGTGTATGTCAGGGAATTTAGACTGTAAGCTCCAATGGGGCAGGGACTGATGTGAGTGAGTTCTCTGTACAGCGCTGCGGAATTAGTGGCGCTATATAAATAAATGATGATTATGATAGCATGATGGACATCAGGTATAATATAAAACTTGGGTTTATAAACATTGTCTTTTAACTTGTCAGAATAATGTGCGTATCTATAATATATTGTGGGCATGTGTATGTATTGCATAAATCATTGAGCTTTCATTGTTGTTATAATGTCTTGGCTGTTCCTGGAGAGGTAACATTACCGGTCCCAATAAATAAATAAAAAGCTTCTATTCCTGCCTCTCCTATGCCTCCAGATTTACCATTTCCATTACGGACCTTTCAGCAGCAATTGTGGGAGAATTAGGGGCTTTCTATCCAATATGTTTTATAACACAGAGGAAGATATTTATGTTGTCAAGTCAATAAATTGTCTGACATTTCCCATGGGGCACTTTCTCTGGAAGCAGACCCGTGATAGTGTCAGGACATATACTTTCCTGCATATTATAAAAACACCTTACCTATATTTATCTTGAATATATGTCTTTATTTATGCGTCACCTATGAAAAAATCGGATCTGTCTACGTTTCTTTTTTTTACTGTATACTACAGCGTAGAAAGTGAAATAGGTTTTGCTGATGGTTAATGTCATCTGTGCTTCAAAAGTAGTGATGGTGCTTAGTCTAACTTGTATGTTTTACTGCGCAACCAGCAAAATAGCGTAAATGCATTACTCTTTCAAAATATTATTTATACTTGCCTTTTGGCATCAATAGAAATGGGAGGTTTTGATACCAGTGACATCAGCGAGCCACAGAGTGTCTATGAAATCATCCCATCAATTTAGAAGGCCTCAATGATGTCGCTGGTTCATAGGGAATGGATGGCCGCATTTAGAAATGGCTGCCTCTGTTTGTAGCAAACCACGTTCTTTCACTCAAAAGTTACATCCGTGTCTTCAGATGCCTGTAGAAAGAAATATTTTCAATTCTCTTAAACTCTTCTAACTTGTTTCATCGGGGTTAGTCTCTATTATACGGAATGCTTGGGAGTCCAGCGGGTAAATGTATCAAGCTTGCTGTTTGAAAAAGTGGCGATGTTGCCTATAGCAACCATTCAGATTCTAACTGTCACTTTGTAGAATATACTAAAATGATCACTAGAATCTGGTTGCTATAGGCAACAGCTCCACCTTTTCAAACCAGCAGCTTGATAAATGTACCCCCAAGTTTTGGTAAGGGAGCTTTTTTTCTCTAATTTTGAAGCCCCAAGCTTGAGTGAGCGCTGTCCTGTTCGAAGGCAGAATACTGAGGTGTTGATTGGCCGTTTACACGCTACATTATTTGGGTTGAGTTTTTGGGTAATGTTGTCTTCCTGCGGACATTCCATCCCATTAGTTGGATGCTTTAACACTGGCATTTGGCTATGAGCTATAATAATATGAGGTGCCCACTTTAAATATCACATTTTTGTTTTATTTCAGTGGGTGAAGCCTTGTGTGGATATGTATTGATTTCGGTGTGCACGACACAAACATGAGTGTTTAATAAATCATCGGCAAAGTAGCTGTTATATTGGTGTCGGCAGCTACAGGAGACTGTGATTGTTTTATGAGAATAAGTTGTAAATACTGGTATTGTGCTGCAGATGTATGACTTGCTGGCAAGACATTGATTATTGGGCTAATTAAACGGACTTTAACCCCTCCAAAGCCTGCGGTATGGCAAGAATAAGCCTTCCATAACTTGGCTTCATCAATGGAGTGTATAAATTCCAGTTTGGTTGAGATGGTTAAATTTTCATTGTTTTATAAAATATATTTTCTATTTAATGGTAAGGAATGCAATCACCAGGCCTTGTCACTGTTGCCTTGACTTGTAATGGCTTCTCGATCAGCCTTGAGGGATTGACATTCTTTATTATATACAAGATGAAGACCAAGATGCTTCATAATTACCGCAGAGATGGAAACTACATAATTATTTGGTGTAACTAATCTTCCAGCGTGTAACCACTTTGATTACAAAAAGGGCCAAGATTTCGTCTAGCCACATACACTTCGATATCACGGGCTATATCGAGCAATTGGAAATAACTAGATAAGATGAATCTGCAGCACACATATAATTATTATATCTATGTGTGTATGACTGATAAATGGAGCAACCTTTTTTTATTACAACAATATCATTTTATTACATAGTTATTTATAGTCCTACACCAACAAAATTTATTCACCATGACCGAAATCCACATCAAAACAGATGATGAAGTTAGGGTCTACACTTTAGTCTGTGAAAAAAGAACGTTTAATCGTTAAAAGTCTTAAAATAGGTGACCTAATGATGGATTGTACATAGTATCTGAAATCCCACCAGTGATTTAAACCCATTTGGAGCTAAACTTTACTAAAGACAACCATACACCACTTGTGACTATAGCAGTGAGAAACAGAGCATTAGAGTCATACAAACCGAGGGGGGGTTCCCTAGTGCCTGGAAACCCCCTCCAAGCCTGGGGCACTGTATAATTAAGGTGGCTTGACCCTGCTCCCGCTTCACATGGCTCTGCTTGAAAAGGGAGAGCTGCGTGCACCTAACAGTAGTCCACACAGCATTGCCCATGTATATTATGGGGATAGGAAGAGTTGGAGAGCAGCCAAGCACTGTCTAATTATAGGCACGCCCCCATGCATGCTTGTCACGCCCACTGGCGGCGTGGTGTGGAAACCCCCCCTCTACAAATCCTGCGTTTGCCCCTGAGAGTGATATCGGCGCTTCTGGTACTGCGACACTAATCGTGCCAAAATTAGTGTACAATACTTAGATTTTTCACTTTTGATGCGTCAGATGTGAAAAATATAAGTATTGTACAATTATTTTGGCACGATTAGTGTCACATTTTGTAAGATGGGAATTTCCAGATGTGTCGATATCACTCTAATATTCTGTTTGTCACTAATGACAATGATGGCTTGTTATCTTAGCAAATGGAATTCCAAAAATCCTGCGATGCTGATAATGGCCCTGTTAAAACCCAGAGAATCATTACCAGGTGTGTAAAAAAATAACTACAATCTGGTCTGAAGCAGAGGCCCGTGTGCTGGATCCTCTTGCAAAGGCGCCAAGTAATGCCATACGTTAAATGGACATTCGTGCTGAGAACTGAAAACACAAATCGCATCGAGCTTGACCACCAATGAGCGTGACCAAATTGAACAGGGATACATGCCTATTCCTTTACTGACAGCTGCCATTTAAAAAAAACAAACAAACAAAGACTGCTTGGAAGTGCTAAGCTTATCTATTTTTTCTGGGGCAGTGGATGAGCACAGGTAAGAAGCTTGATGTCCGGTGATGCCACTGCAAATTAACTCATGCTTGAGCTTGTTCTCTGATGTTCTGGGGCTTTTAGTCTATCTCTAAGAGCTGTGGGTTGTGTATTTTGCCATTGTTGCTAGTGAAAGTAGCAGTAAATGCTTTGGATGCAACTGAGCAGGGCTCTATTTCCTTGATGTTTTGTGTGAGAACTCTGGGGTTGGAACCGTAGTTCTCTAGGTACCCGGCCCTCTAGGTTCACCGATAACACAAGTAAGGAGGCAATAAAGAGATAACCTCTTTATTTATCAAATGTATACACATAAAGTGAGTGCAACAGCGCTTCCCAAGGAGAAACGTATTCCCCACCAAATATAACAAAGTTACAGTAACATCACCAGCGTTGGCAAAAACCCCAACAAAGTCTCCAGCCTCACAGCTCGGAGTGCAAACAGTCACAAACTTCCGGCAACAAACTTCCCAGTTGAACAGTCAAGGTGGGCCTGGGTTCCGATCCGGTTGGTGGGTCTGTGGGCTTACTGATCCCGGCCACTTGACTAACTCTCCACCAGCTTGGTGGGTCTCTGGTTGTCAGTCTCCCTATGAATGTAGGCTTACTAATTCCCCAGAATCTGAGTATCTCCCGATAGAGTGATGACAAATCAGTCCCAAAGATACAGCGCCCGATCTGACTGATCAGGTTCCTGGTTCAAACGATCTCCTCTGACACTGATGGAGTTCATATACTCAACATCAGTCCAAGGTCCCACAGCAAGAGTCACGATGTCCCTCCAGGGTTTCCTTTTAAACTCCCTTCAAAACCCCCCAGGCCATAATCCCTTTTCATTGGTGGTGGCTGGATTCTTAGTGGTAACAGGGGTGGATGACCTCAGCAGTAGCCCACTTGCTGCTTCCCATCAAGTGGTTTTGGAATTGTTGGGACAATGGTCAGTCAATAATCTAATCCCACCTCCTGATCTTAGATAGAGTCCAGACCCTCCTGTTCTTAACCCCTTCCACTACTTTGTGATGTGTCAGGGTCCCCAATTGTTCCATGCTTCCTGTGGGCAGTCACTCATAACCTTCTGCTGAAAATATTGTGACCGTACAAATTATACAGATATATAGAAGAACTATCGGTAGGAGTGTTGGATAGACAGTCGTGAGTGCGTACACACTTCCACATTTGCCCAACATTGTTTCATCCTTGATCTTAAGTTTTAGGAATTTTAGAAAACCAAATCAACAGATGCAATGTGTTTTTGGTATGATGAAACATGATCGTGGGGGCATACACATTCAATATCTGACCGAACCGTCGTAAATCGTGTCATCTGCATGATAATTGCATAGATGTGTACCCAGCTTTACCTACGCTTGTTAGTAGGTCACACCTCCCTGCTTATTGTACTGTAAGAGTATTATCACACATAAATAAGATTATCAGGAGGGTTTAGGACAGGCCTGTCCAACCTGCGGCCCTCCAGATGTTCTGAAACTACAAGTCCCAGCATGCCCTTCCAGCTATCAACAGGTTGTCTACTGGCAAAGCATGCAGGGGCTTGTAGTTTCACAACACCTGGAGGGCCGCAGGTTGGACAGGCCTGGTTTAGGAGATGAGGGAATAGACACAAAAATGATGACAGTCTACTGAGGGGTGAGATCAGCTACAGTCTTATAATATGCATGTTATACATTCATGCTTGAATATTTCGAACTAGATGGGGAAATAAGATGAGTTAAGATTACCTATAATAGTTTTATAATGCCCCTAGTTGTTGTTATCACTGTTTTCTGCACCTTTGGGTTGAAATGTCAGACGTTGTTTTTGTAATTGGTTTGGAATTATCAATACCTGGGCATACATCCTGTTCCTGCACAGTCTACTCTCACTGCATTGTGGAGGAAGCATCGAGTTCTGTCTTACTGTAGAGAACCGCGAAGCTGCGACAAATGAAGACATCCGTGTCTAAAACCTGCAGCACATTAATCAAGTGTTGTGAGGCTTCTGGGACTTCAGGGAATCTCTGTCTTCCTAATTCAAGACATTGTGATTAGGGAATCTTGTTCAAAATAGACTAAATCCCTGGAGTTTCCCCGAGAAACCAGTGCTCTCTTTTAGAACTGTAACATTCTGCTTGTCAGCTCCACTCACCCTGGTGCACAGAGCCACGAAGAGACTGCAGAACTAAGCATTGACATCGCCACCTTTTCACACAGTTTTTTCCCCAGTTCTCTGCTTAATGTATTTTTAAGTCTGATTAACCAACAAAACAAACAGTATTCACTGCAATCATCTGAATAACTTTATAATCTGCTGGAAGAGGTAGTTTTTCCATAGTGTATTGTGTAAATACAATTGACGCTGGTGATGCTGCGGTAGGAACATGGCGCGACAGAGACTGTCATGTGGCCCCTGTTCTACTGTGCTAAAAAGTACAGTATGAAGACTAAGGGCTAGATTTACTAAGCTGCTGGTTTGAAAAAGTGGGGATGTTACCTATAGCAACCAATCAGATTCTAGCTTTCATTTATTTAGTACATTCTACAAAATGACAGCTAGAATCTGATTGGCTGCTATAGGCAACATCCCCACTTTTTCAAACCCGCAGCTTAGTAAATCTAGCCCTAAGTCTTAGCATTTGGGTGATTTAAGGGCAGTTATCTAATTGTATGGGTAGTATTATCTAGAAGTTGCTGTTTTCTGGATAAGGGTTTTTTCCGTAACATGGAGAACGACGCCTAAAACGTACTAAGAACACATTTGAAATGACCGCTGTCTTTCCCCGTGCTGCCTCGGGGTATTTCACCCGTTAAATTGTTTAGCAGAGCTACTTATAGTAACTGTAGGGATGAACACTTGGTGCTTGATTCATTAAGACACGCAAATTGCGTTTATTTTAAATTTTGTTTGCTGAATACGGACGTACCTGTTTGCATTTTCCGGTCCGTTTTAAAAAACAAAGGGATAATCTCGAGTAACTTTCCTGGTTGAATTCGGGTGTAAGTATTATGTGAATACTTACTGTATGCAGATAGACACCCTGCACTATACGCACAATATATATATGTGTATATATAAAGTCCCATCAGAATGCACAGATTAAAAAATATTAAATATTATTGAATACATTGTCACCTGTTGATTTGCCATGAATGCAAGAGCTTTTTTAAAAAAAATTACTTTTATTTTTTTTACGTGAAATACATTTTATCCTGGTGTTACTAATGTCTACTGTACAAAATTCATTTTTACTGTTGCTCTTGATTGCAAATACAAGTTTTAGCAGTGATTTGCAGACGTCCTCACCATCAGTCGGCACTTACACCTGACCTGTAGCTGGTGTAAGTGCCGAATAAATCGGACAAATGTGTGTGCCCTCGACCTTGGCACTCCCTTACTGTGCATTGCGTACATGCATTATTATTATTATTCTTATTATCCTTTATTTGTTAGGCGCCACAAGAGTTCCGCAGCGCCGTACAATGCACAAACAGTAGACAGTACAGGGTATTACATTACTGAACAGTAAACGAAAAAATACTGACACTTCAGGTGCTCCAAGCAGGCTAATGCGGTAGAGATGGAGCAGAAGAGCTGGTAAGGACACAAGAGGGAGGAGGGCCCTGCTCAATGAGCTTACATCCTAAGGGAGGGTGAACAAAACACAAGTACAGAGGGAGTGAGTTGGCGTATAAAGGAGGGGAGGCGGGGTTAGGTGGAAGGTGGGTAGGCTTTGAGGAACAGGTGGGTTTTTAGTGCCCGTTTGAAGGAGCACAGACTGGGTGAGTGACGGATGGAGCGAGGCAGCGCGGGAGAAGTCTTGGATTCTGGAGTGGGAAGAGGTAATCGGAGTGGAGGAGAGGCGACGGTCATTGGCCGAGCGCAGAGAGCGGGCAGGAGTGTGAATGGAGAGGAGGTCAGTGATATAGGGGGCAGTGATTTACATGCATACGCCCCTTCCCTCCCCCGCTACGCTCTTGAAATCATAGGCTGTCGGAAGTGTCCTTTGCGTACGAAGCTGAATTGGATGGATTTGCGCTCACTGGCGTATAGTACGTTTTCTGACCATGTGCAGAGCAATTTTGCGCAAAATACGACATTCACGTTCCTTAATGTATCAGGCCTTTGGCGATCGTATGTATGACCAAATTGCGGAGCAGCAGCAGCAACTTGGATGTCTATGAATAAAAGAGTGATGCGTTCCAAGGGGTAAATGTATCAAGCGGAGAGTTTTCCGGCGGGTTTGAAAAGTGGAGTTGTTGCCTATAGCAACCAACGGAACACTGCGGCTTTTTGTATGTTGATAAATATAGGGGAAATTCAGTTCCCCGCTATGAGTGGCTGTGCTCTGTTCTAGGGACTACAAGAACATCACCGATTTTTCCTGCATTCCTCTAAAGGATGCAAAGAAAAATCAATGGTGTTATCGCTGCAGAGTAGTTGCATGTCCATTTCAGAACCACAACACGAGAAATTGAATTACATTAATAGCCCGCACTTTATTTTATTTTTCTGATTCAGAACTTTGTGGGTGTAACAGGTTTCTGGTTGAGATTCCATATCTGGATATTACTGGATGCTCTGTCGTAAGAATCTAAATGATTCTATTGATACTACGGCTATGATGCTTTGATGCTATAATGAAAATCCATTTTTCATGCACCATCTCCCCAGTTATTTATGCCCCCACGTAATGCAGTTGGCCTTCTTTTTACTAACTAAGTTTTTTCCTTTGTATGAGTATATTATATCACAGAAAGGAAGAGTGTCTGTTCGTAAAACATTAGAGATAATCTGAGAACTCCATGGGTTATCCTTTTATTGATGGTTACCCTAAACCTCACACTTACTAAATATTGTCTATTATTGTGCAATTTAGGTTAAGCGGTCTGCAGTATGGGTAGGAATACTGTATATAGTAGAAAGAAAGATAAATAGTACTATATTGTATGAAGTGATAGACTTGTGGACCACCGATAAGGTTCCCATTATCATAATTTACATAGCGCCACTTCTATTACGCAGCTATACATAGGACACACTCGCATCAGTCCCTGCCCCATTGGGGAGCTTACAATCTAAATTCCCTACTACACACACGCACACACGTTGAGTTTGGTAGAAGCCAATAAACCTACCAGTGTGTTTTTAGACTGTGGGAGCAAATTGGACCAACTGGAGGAAACGCACTCAAACACGTAGACAACATACAAACTCCACACAGGTAGGGCCTTAGTCGGAATCGAACTCATGGCCCCAACTTATGTGGCAGAATTTCTAGCCGTCTTGCCACACTGCTGCCTTGGTTCTGTGAAAACTATGGGCTAGATTTACTGAACTGCGGGTTTGGAAAAGTGGAGATGTTGCCTATAGCAACCAATCAGATTATAGCGATCATTTATTCAGTGCATTCCACAAAATGACAGCTAGAATCTGATTGGTTGCTAGAGGCAACATCTCCACTTTTTCAAACCCGCAGCTTAGTAAATATACCCCTATGTCTCTGTGAAAGTGGGCACAAACTCTGTAACTTTGCCTAATGTATGCACTATCCTCGCTGAATAAAGCTTGTGTTTTGCACCTTCTGATAGCTTTCTGCTACCGAGATTTTGCACATATTGTTACAGTGAACACAATTGTATAGTGATACCTGCACAGATTGAGGCCGTACACTGAATATCTTCTTGTCCTGAGTTACTGTTTGATTAGCGCTGCAATCTGTTCACTTAATATATAGTCCGCTGTAGTTCTCATACACGATTCTGTCTTCCATTGAACTGAAAAGCCTTGACGAGTATAAATTATCCCGTCCACGTCTTTAGGCTTTTAATGGCTCAATGAACCAGCGTCTAATTTCTCTGTATGAAGAATTTGCTTCCACTGTAAGGGCTGAGCAATGTGTGATTGGAACATAATTTTCGCCTGTGTTTTAAAGCAGTTGGATAGCTAACATTTGTCTGTAGTAACTCAATTTGTACTGTGGCTGGGATATTTCCATAAAAAATCCATTATGCCCTTTGCAATTTTTGTAGACGGTACCTAAGAGAGTAGAGCCATATCATTGCAACTAAAATTACATTTTCTACTAAAGAACATTTTCTTGTAATCCCGTTAGGGAATTTGGTCTGTGGCGAAATAAATATAAAAAAAATGAAAATTATTTTTCCTTTCTTAAAATCAGATATTTAAGCAAATAAGAATTGGTGACAGAGGACGAGCAAAATGGACCAATGTTACAATGATCCCTCTTCTTGGAACTGGGAATTTAAGTCCTAAATCAAATTACTTTGTGTTCCCACTTGCCTAAGGCAAGAAGTACCTGCTTTAGTTGGCTTTGTTGAGTCGATGTATCGATCTAACTGGCAGTTCTAACATTTATTTAATAAGGTTTTGCCCTTATTGGTGGTGTTTGTTTTATACGTGTTATGAAATGTTACCTTACGTTTTTCTCTTTGCGGATCATTACATTTATGTGTCTAATGTTGTACTAGAAATTGTTGGGTGTTCGCCCTTCAGCTACGAGGGAGGAAAAGCAAAATAAAATTATAGGGCAATGAATAGGATGCCAATTCCAAAAGTGAAAACCACCGGTGAGGTTTGGAGGCAAATTTTATTAGCTAAAGAAGGGAGTTGTGTGTGTTTGTAGACTTTAGGTTCACAATGTCAATGTTGGTAAGTGTATACCCTTAGGCACAAGCCTAATTTCCACCGCGTTGGGATATAGGTAATCTGAGTGGATCACTTTTTCAGCCGATGGTCCTACACATATAGTGTGCAGTGGTCGAACAAATTGCTCAAGCAAATATATATGTGTGTTTGTGGCTGACTTTAGATAAAAAGAGGGAGCTGTCTGGCTGATTGCAAACTAACAAGCCTGATCACCTAGTCTTACCCGTAAGCATGAAGTCTAACCGTATGTGATCACAGCAGGCTTCCATTCCACATCCTGAGGACAAATTGGTGCAAAGAGAGCTGGGAAGTTTCCTTTGGGGAAGCAAAGCAATATAGTTAAATTGTGTTTTAGCAGAATAGGTCTCTGAAGTATTTAATGGACGTCTTTCCTTCCATATGCTTACTGCACTTTTTTGTATAAAGCACTGTTTTATATATATATATATATATATATATATATATATATATATATATATATATATATATATATATATATATATATGTGTGTGTGTATTATATTGGGGAGGGAGATGTAACATCAGACAATTTTGTTGTTTCCTGCAGAGGCACGGGAAATTGTTTTAAAAGCCCAGATCCTGGCTGGAGGTAGGGGTAAAGGAGTTTTTGACAGCGGACTGAAAGGTGGAGTCCATTTAACTACTGAGTAAGTTATCAAGAATAAAACCATCTTTGAAAGACTGTGCTGTCTTACCATGCCACAGCAATGTACATATCTGTATACCGCTTAACCCCTTCCTTTCTAATGGACACTTATTCCCAGTGACCCAAAAGAATCCTAGATGTTTTCTCTTCTTTCACTACTGAAACTTTAGCTTCTTACTATCTCTTACATCAGCCGCTACCAGCTTTAAATCATTGTCATACGGTACACATAATGCTGGAGAATGCCTCCTTTTCATACTAACATCTTATTTTCCTACCAGTATTCATTGTTTGCACCCCTTTCCCAAATATACCAGCTTCTGTTTGTGGAGTTTTCCTCAACTTTTGTCATAGATTTATAATATTTAAGATGTCTCCTCCACTCTGCCATGTAGAACAGGAATTTGCTGTATTCCGCATATGTCAGTGTAGCACAAACATACTGTTCTAATATCTAGACTTTACCATTTTCTGCTGGTAATGTGTAGAAATTCAGTAACACCTATAAATAATTGGCCAGAGCAAATGTCAGTGTTCAGTTGATTGGTCAGCTTGGACAACCAATTGTAATATAGTATAGAACGCGTAGAGCTGATAGCTGCAGCCCTGGGGACCTGTGTCTTGAGCCGGTATTCAGAGAAATCCACATCTGGTGGATATTCCTTTTAAAGGACCACTAAACCCAGAATACCTAGAACCTTATAAATAAGAGATATTACTAATTATCACAGATATATATGTATAACTTCTCGTAATATGGGCAGAACTTCACGTTGTATTTAAATTTTTTTGAATAGTGCAAGCTACTGGTATTCTGAAATCGAGGGGATGTCTACAGTGTTCCTTTTCATTATTCTAATATGATTATTGACAGGAGAATATTCTCCTCCCTTACAATCACAAATTGACCTCAGATATGTTCCATTAGGTCCCTGGAATTTTTACTTATATATTTGAAACTGCCTTTAGTAGCTCTTTGATATACAGCATACATTTTAGTTTTGAGGTCAATTTCCACTTTCTTTTGTAAGGGTCAGTTTTTTTTTAAACTAGGTAGGTGCAGGGGAGTTAATTTATGTCCCCTGCACCCCTCAACTATATTAGGTGACATGTAATGTTCACCTTATACTTGCTGGCATGTCAGCAGACATTACCATTACCAGCAATCAATTATTCAATCTGAAAGTAGATTTGCGGTCAGAAATTTGTTAACTATAGTTGATTCGTGGTCGGCAAATCACACTCTGCCTTTGCCATAGATGAGCGTTGTTTACCTGTGAGATGACTCTGTGTTTTAATATTGTATTAAACGTTTCTTTTTTTATTTGCCTTGTAGCCCCAACAAGGTAGAAGCTCTTACAAAGCAGATGATCGGATACAATCTCACTACAAAACAAACCGCTCAGGGCGGCGTCAAAGTGAATAAGGTAAGCTTTGGTGAAGCTTGGTCAAGATATTTAGGCAGGAACATTGTGTATTATAAGTTTATTATTTGAAAGTGTTTCCAAGCATACGAGCAGCCATTTTGTGGCTGAGGTGAAATTCACAAGCATTTAGGTTCACTAGGAACCATATCGGAGAACATCACTTAAAAAATGTCCAACTCTGGAAGCTTTGTGTTGTGGATACAGATTCCCTATGAGAGGATGGCTGCAGTGTATAAACAAGGCATCTGTACATGAGTTGCCATGACAGCAACACTGCAGCCATTTTGTGAGCTGAACCAATATTAATTTTTAAATTCAATTTAAGTTTTCAAAACTAATAAAAAGTTATCCAATACAACAATCATATTACAGAATAGGTATAGGTGACTGTGAATATGCCTACAACGTTACCTATTTATAATGGGTTTATAGGAGCTGATGCAATCGGCTCTAAGTAACCAAACTACTATAGACCATACTTGCCAACTCTCCCGCATTGTCCGGGAGACTCCCGCATTTTGCGAGAGTCTCCCGGACGAGTGTGGCAATCTCCCTGATAGGAAGGGGGAAAAATTTAGTTTAAACGCCGCGATTCACCCGGAATCGCGGCGTTTAGCCCCGCCCCCACTGTA
Organism: Mixophyes fleayi; assembly: GCF_038048845.1. Taxonomy (NCBI): domain Eukaryota; kingdom Metazoa; phylum Chordata; class Amphibia; order Anura; family Limnodynastidae; genus Mixophyes; species Mixophyes fleayi. Next base: position 124,954,788 of record NC_134409.1, on the reverse strand, counting down.
AAATGACGCGATTTGCGTCATTCCGTCACGGGGGCGGGGCCAAAATGACGCGATTTCGCAGCCCCGCCCCCTGCCCGCCCACGTCCCAGCCGGCATCTCCCGGAAGAAAAAAAAAAATGTTGGCAAGTATGCTATAGACCTGGAGCTTAGTAGTACTTCAAGAACACTGTATATATAGCAGTTCTGTCCCATACCATATGCTTAACCAACTATGCTAGTTAAAATGGTGTGATTGTCAAGAGGGCTGCCCAAAATAAATGTCTCCAATGGGGGCGGGGCCACATAATGATGGTGACTCCTCCCACTGCACAGAAAGGCCAGGCCCCACTTGTACCTGCTCCCACTCTCCCCTCTCGACAACCCTGTCTGTTGGAGAAGCCTAAAATAACATGTTGACCACTTTGTTAGCCTGAATAAAGTTTAATTTATGTCATTTCTCAATTGCAATGGTGGTTTTGTGCTTTGAGTCTTAATAAGCAAATATTCAGAGCTTGTTTTATGTAAAATTTATAGAAAAAAAAGTCTGAGAAATGCTATATATTTGTCTAATTTTGTTTTTTTGCATAAAAATCCTTAAACACTATAAACTGCTAGAAAACAGTGCAGAGATAAAGATGTCTGCTATCCAGCATGTTGTTACTGTAACACCTGATCTCCCAGGCCAGTCATAATCTGTGTCCCGTACACAGCAGTAGTGTACCAGTGAAAAACGAAACCATTCTTTCTGGTGTAAGCTTTAGTTTAAAATCTCTCTAAATGTAATTGATCTTGAACGGCAATAATGAAGTTTTTTCCTCAGGAATGTAAAATTCACCACGATGACTGTCGAGCGGTACACGGTTGCCCCCTTGACTGTATTTCAGCCAAAAAAATAAAAAAACACCTCAGCGAATTGCGAGACGCAGCCAATTAATGAGCCCGCTCTCTCAGCTGTTGGCAGTCGTTCACGTTTCTGCTTCTGCGGGAAACACTTTTCTTTTAAATGGGGGAACAAAAGACGTCAAGTGATGGAAAAACCGGGCTCATTATCCTCTGTGTTTAACTGCACCTCTGTGCCTTAATTGAGGAGACAGAGGAACTTGCTTCATTAGACTAGAATTAGCATATTTCAGCAGAAACGTGTTTAATTCTTTGGATTGTAAGAAGATGAGGCTAATTCTGGTAGTGCAGATGTGGTAGCTCACTGGTTTACAAGGCAGCTAATAAAGAAATGCTGGTATAAAGGTGTGTGAGACGTCTTCTAACGAACATAGTTTAATTTTTTGTTTTTTATGCCCAATTATGAATATCCGTTATTAAAGGAGAGCTAAATGAAACCATTTGAACACATTGGCATTATGGCCAGGGCTCCTATAGTTTGAGAGATGCCTTCCTTTACCTGCTCCCCAACTCACATTAATTCCAGGCTGGGAGATACTCTACCCTACTTGCTGTCCAGTTCACATCGTTTTGATGCTGAAAGATACTCTCCCTAGCCAGCTCCCCAGCTCACATGATTTCCAGGAAACGAGGGTACTCTCCCCTACCTGCTCCCCAGTTCGCATGATTTCCAGGAAACAAGGGTGCTCTCCCCTACCTGCTCCCCAGTTCGCATGATTTCCAGGAAACAAGGGTGCTCTCCCCTACCTGCTCCCCAGTTCGCATGGTTTCCAGGAAACGAGGGTACTCTCCCCTACCTGCTCCCCAGTTCGCATGATTTCCAGGAAACAAGGGTGCTCTCCCCTACCTGCTCCCCAGTTCGCATGATTTCCAGGAAACAAGGGTGCTCTCCCCTACCTGCTCCCCAGTTCGCATGATTTCCAGGAAACAAGGGTACTCTCCCCTACCTGCTCCCCAGTTCGCATGGTTTCCAGGAAACGAGGGTACTCTCCCCTACCTGCTCCCCAGTTCGCATGGTTTCCAGGAAACTAGGGTACTCTCTCCTACCTGCTCTCCAGCTCGCATGGTTTCCAGGCTAAGAAATCCTCTCCCCTACCTGCTCCCCAGCTCACACAGTTCTCCGGCTGAGAAAAACTCTCCCCAACCCGACTCCCCAGCTCCCAGGAAAAGTTTAAATGGGAAAGGCGCTGTGCGTGCTTCGTGGCTTTGAGCTGATTGGACAAGTTGCAGCAAAAAGGCTTTAGGAATAAATGTACTTTGGCTTTAATCTGCTTTTTATGGACTTTTGAAGTGCTGAGCAGGACTCCAACTTACTGAACTGAATAGGGACCTGCAGAATGCAGGAAAAAATGACATCCCTGAGCGTTCAAAGTTTCAAAATAGGGGCCTGGACATTATTGGGAACAATTATATTCATAAATATTTTTATGACCCGTCACTTCTGGTATAGACTCTTTTGTTAAGCTCGCTCATACATAAGGACATAAATCAGCTTCCTACTTCCCCTGATATCTGCCTATGAAAGGAACATGTGCTACCTCAGTATCGCAAAATGAGCACAGTTGTATATACAATGTGAGGGATTATATGCTAAATAACTGGGGGTCTGGGCATGATTATAACAGATCCTCCCCCTCCATGGGCTCATGAAGCAATTTCCCAGTGGGCCTACGTCTTACCCAAAATGTTGATCATTTGTTGAGCCATTACCGCTTGTCTTATAAGTTAATACCCCAATGTTTTTAGGTAATGGTGGCAGAGGCTCTGGATATCTCAAGAGAAACCTATTTCGCCATTTTAATGGACCGTGCATGTAATGGACCCGTGTTGGTCGGCAGCCCCCAAGGAGGAGTAGACATTGAAGAGGTAGCGGAGAAAACTCCTGAGCTTATTTTTAAGGTAAGTTAGACTTGTGCTTGTTAAAATGTCCCTGTTTTATTACCAAATCCCTGTGTGACGGAGGTTGTAGTCTGAAGTCCTTTGTCAGTATTGCACAACTACGCTCGCTAAGCGGGACAAAGATGACATTTGTCATTTTCACTCAACCGTCAAGGGTTTTATGCACGTGTCCCTAGTTCCAGTGGGCTCTGAGGACAGCGTTTAGTATTTAAAGCCCCCCGGACCTGCAGATTGGTACTTTTTTCTTTCTTTCTGGAATGCACAAGTTTGTTCCTTTCAGACAGCTTTCATGTCAGTTCATTTATAGTTTATAGGTTGCCCCTTATCACACATTTTTCTTGGAATAAAATGTAGCAATGTTTTTCCGTGTCAACACAGAGACCTCCTCCCCCCCCAAAGCATATTTTGTAATAACATCATGTCTGGATCATGGCATGAACAGTGATAGATTCCGGAGGCCTGTCATAAAAATTAGCTGCTTAATGTTCATCAGAGCCATCTGCCCAGTAATTAGAAGTGAAAAGTGGAGTCAGATTGCCTTGTCACTGTGCCACTGTCTTGTTGTGGAAGGACTTCATTCAAACCGTGGTGACTTAATTAAAATGTACCCTCTGGGCACCTGTTCCAGCTCCGAGATCTTAGTGCCATGGCGCGTTATCATTTATTTATATCTGGCTTAAATAGTTTTTTCCTTTTACATTATTCATTAATTTTATGGGGTTTTTTTTCCCCTCCTTATTTGTTTTAAAAGGAAGAAATAGACATATTTGAAGGGATAAAGGACAGCCAGGCATTGGCGATGGCAGACAACTTGGGGTTCAAAGGACCTCTTCAGCAACAGGTAATAAGGACAATAAAACATGTTACAGTATATTATACATTACGCCCATGATCTTTTGTATCTGTTATGTGATTATTTGTATGATTTTCGACCTAACTGGCCAAAACTTTGCTGCGTTATTGGCCACCCTTAACTGCCAACTGTGGGAGAACAATAATATTCCAATCTGATTTTTATTGGTGAAGGTGAAAGGGGGTCAGCCAATGTCTGATCATTAAGGGTGTACAGTCAGTCTGTCCGCTGCACTAACTAGACCCCATGGGATCCAGCAGTTTTTTTCGACCAGTGAAAGTTTGGATATCTCTGGCTTTAGCCACATTCCTTGTTCAGCGTTCAGGCCTAATGTCTGTATCCTAATGTTTGTGGGTGGCAATAGAGTAGCATGTTGGAAGACACACAACGCAGGCTCCATGATAAACAGATCTTTCTGCAAGAATATCACGGATCGGTCTGTGACTTGGCCTTGTGAACGCACTCCACTTGCGCTCTGAAGTCCGAATGCAGAGAGAGTGCACATTGATGTGGTCTCGTACAGAAGAGGCAGCCATCTTGTTTCTTATCAATATTGGCTCAGTAATGAGACCTATCACTTCACTGGGAACGTAATGCACTGGCTCTGTTCTCCACCTGTGGCTCTAGTGCTGATTAAGCAGTGCTAATTTCCGGCCGCTTGTAGTGCTGTGCACCTCTAAAGCCGACGGCTAAACCCTGACACAATGACAAATTATGAGCGAGTGTCTCCATTGTGTGCAGACAACGGATCCGCTTTATAAGTGCTTTGGCGACCTGTTGTTCTGCAGCTGGTTTTTAAATATAATTCGCAGACAATCCTATCCGTACCGTTCTGGGGGGTGTAATAACACAGCATCTAAAACATAACCTAATACCCTTGTATAGTCTAGCTGAATCATCTTTTGTCGGCGTTTGGCTTTGGACAAGTTAAATATAACTTCCACTTCAAGTACCACTTGGCTGTGTTTCTATCATCCACCTCAGCTGAGTTACTGCAACGTACAATTTCATTAAGAAGACACCTTGCTGGGAGCCACGTCTCCTACTGAGGGCTATCATCTCATGTCAGGAGTGTGTACTTAAACCACAGCACATCAATAACCTAAGTATTATTACACCCAACAAGTCAACCTTAAACAATTGAAATCAGCGAACAGTTGGATGACAAATTCCAGGGGATGGATACATCTGCTGTGCTTCTTCCCCAGACCTGGGCTGACACGTTTTCTTGTGTACACGTGTTTTTGTTTTAATCTGTGTGTTACCACTTTGGGAATTTGAATAAAAAAATGTTCCGAAGCATCCAAGTATCAGTCTGCTGATAATGTGCATTGTTCATCTTAGGCATGATTTAATATACACACAATGTACACTGCCTATTACGAAGCCGTGCAAAGTTTTATTTGATCGTGTCTGCGATAGCTCTATCATTATTTATGCTTAAATGAATGTAGTAGTTATAGTTCAGTTTATTACGGAGTTTCTGCTGCCTTCAAGCTTGTAAAGGCACATTACACTGAAATATTGCAGTATTTATAGCACATTTTTTATTCAGTCTTGGAGAATAAAAACCAGACTAGTCTGATGTCTAAGAGATTGGTTCAGAGGTTATGGCTTGTTTGAGACTAGAAATAGTTGTACAGTTTTTCATGATAATTTGGCCACTTGGGGCACTGTTCCATTTGGATACTAATGTAGGGCTGGATAGTTGGCACTTTAATGTTTTATGTTTTTTGGGGAAGAGAGTCATTTTTATTTATAGAGGACAGTGAATGCTTGGTACCTTTAAAATGGCAGTCTAACCTGTAGATTTCTCTATCTGGTTTGTAAGCCCTAACTTGGCCTATATAAATAGTTTATAGCCGAGATTGTCGACTCAAAATACCAATTTCTGCACGTTTGTTGCTCCTCCTCGATATAGTGAAAATGTGTATTGAAACCACTGGGCCTGTCGTATTTCTGTTTTGGTAAAAATTAAGCAAAATACATTTTGCCACAGACCACTGCAGCCTTGTCTTTCCTATGGGGAACAACATGCATGACACTGGTAACTTCTGCTGAAGGGGTACATGGCATAGATTGTTCCGTTACAGCATTTGTACGTTTTATTTTATTTTATTTTTTTACTGTAGTTTGTGCTCTATTATCAGAGATGTGACTGCAGGTCCTTGGACCCGGTGCAAAATCTGAGGAATCCCCTCCTATCCAAAACCTCCAAAAATCAAGCGCACACATTACCATACCTCCCAACATTTGGGTAGGCAGCATGAGAATGGGGTCATGGCCACAGCACAATGGGTGCATGACCAAGATAGGGGCATGACCACGCCAAAGGGCATGCTTGGCGTTTTCTTGGAGCGCTAAGCTGCCCAGTTTTCCCCTCCCCTTCATTGCTCTGCACACCTCTGCCATGCAGAGCAGCAGTGCACAGAATACTTTCCAACTTTCCTACCGATCGGAACAAAGCTGTTGGCGGCACAGAGGCCTCAAATCAAAACTGTCCCGCCTAAATCGGGATGGTTGGGAAGTGTGCATTTTACCAGCGGTGGCTAACGTAGGGCTCATCAAGCCTTCACCTGCTGCCAACTAGCTGGCTGCTCCCGATCTTATTCGACTCCCGTGTCACATGACCTCCTCAGCACAGTGCAGGGAGGACACGTGGCAAACCCGGAGAAGGAGGGAGGGTACTCTCTCCCTCTTTCCTCTTTATGGTCACTGCATTATGTCTAACTTGTCCGCAGGTGTTTAGCGCTCTTTCTTTCCCTGCTTGGTGGGTGCCTTTTCTGTACCCCTCTGATGCTCCATTATCTTCTCCCTATTTACTTATTTACACAGAACCCTTCTTGCCCCCATGCTTACCTCACAACCCTAGACTTGTTTGCAAACCCGACTGCCGCAGGTCCAAGTGCTACACCGCCATATGACTGCATTTTATTCGATTCACCAAAGGAACATGTAGTTTGCGATCAGTCTCCTAGATGGGAACAGTTAAAATGGAATTGTTTCACTGCATTAATCAGTCGGCACACTTGATAAACTTGTTCACAGTAACATCCACTTTGCACTTCATACAAATAAAAAAAATGATTTCTGTAAGTGATGAGTAAATTTGGTTGTAATTTGAATGATATAAATGTTGTTGTGTGATTAAACACTGCATGAAATCACTCCTTAATATAAATTTAATACGTAATTAATACTGTGAACTAATATTCACCTCAATGTGGTGTTTCATTTTGTTGACGACTGTTATAAGTTTGCCAGGGATCGGGGGAAGAATTCATTCCCGGGCTAAAGATGTCATTTTTTTCTTTCTTTTTAAATCTTCATTTGTAATGCTTCCAAGTGTGTAATAGAACAATTTAATTTTTCATGTAATGTGCGTCCTTGCTAACGTTGTAATCGTGTTTTGTTTAATGAAACGCAGGCCGCAGATCAGATTATGAAGCTGTACAAGCTTTTTCTGAAAGTCGATGCTACTCAGGTTGAAGTGAATCCCTTCGGTGAAACTCCGGAAGGACAAGGTGAGGAAAGAACAATTGTGTAATTGTGTTTTCTGAATCGTCGTCACTTTTTTCTCCCTGGTGAACTTAAGCGTTCAGTAAACTTAACTGTTTAAGGTGCATTTGACTAGGGTCAAGCTGCTTTTTCGTCATAATGCTGCTAGCTTGATAACTGGAGAGACCTGGAAGTCATAATCACCTGATAAGTAATTGAAATGTTCAGCGTTGTAGTGTAATTAGCAGCGTCTGGGTCCTGTCAGACTTGTGCAGGAAGAATGTGATGTCAAATGCATCTCTATGTGAAAGGAAACCCATACACCCAACCTGTTTGTATGGTTAGTTAGGTGTTGTCCCAGATTAGGTCTCCCCCTACTGCTACTATAGCGCCGATAGGTTCAGTATTACACCTTATAGTAGCAGAGACTATTGTCACTTTTGCTAATTTCATAAATTTAACACTGCAATAGTTTATAAGGTAATTAAATGTGCTTCAAAATGCATTGACTGTTTGCCCTAATTTTGCCGTCATTCATACGTAATGATGCTTGGGAGTATATTTACTAAACTGCGGGTTTGAAAAAGTAGAGATGTTGCCTATAGCAATATGTTGCCTATAGCTAATATCAACCAATCAGAATCTGATTGGTTGATATTAGAGATGCTCACTGACCCCCATGAACTGGTTTTGGTTGTGGATCTGGATTAGCTTCGTGTTTTGGTTTTGGCAAAACCACCCTCGTGTGTATTTTGGTTTTGGATTTTTTTAGAAAAAAAAACTAAAATATGCTACAATCACATAATTTTGCTCTTTTTTTTTTGTTCCTACATTATTATTAACCTCAATAACACTAATTTCAAGTCATTTGCAGTCAGTTTTGACCACCTCACAGATCACAATATTATTTTCATACACTTTCAGACAAATACTGCAGCGACCTGGCTGGATGGTAAGCGACAGAGCAATGACACAAACACACGGCAGTTCCTAGCACATCTAGGACACATTGGCACACAGCAGTGGCAGAAAAGATAAATGGGGGTCCGCTCTCCTTCCCACCCTCCGTGATGTTGGAGATTAAAAAGGAATCCAAAACTTGCGAGATCCGACTACGTCACAATGACGTTTTGCCTCGTTTCGGATTCCGAGGGCGCGCGACAGTACCGAGCCGGCACTCATGCCGACTCTGATCCCCTAAGTTTGGGTGTGTTCGGTTTCCGAGGAACCGAGCCTGAGCATCTCTACCCAGAAGGGACAAGCAGGTCCCAGATTAGGTCTCCCCTACTGCTACTATAGCGCCGATAGGTTCAGTATTACACCTTATAGTAGCAGAGACTATTGTCACTTTTGCTAATTTCATAAATTTAACACTGCAATAGTTTATAAGGTAATTAAATGTGCTTCAAAATGCATTGACTGTTTGCCCTAATTTTGCCGTCATTCATATGTAATGATGCTTGGGAGTATATTTACTAAACTGTGGGTTTGAAGAAGTAGAGATGTTGCCTATAGCAACCAATCAGATTCTAGCTGTCATTTATTTAGTGCATTCTACAAAGTAACAGCTAGAATCTGATTGGTTGCTATAGGCAACATCTCTATGTCCTTAGAGAGTGTTCCAGGACGCAATGCAAACCTGCATTTGTCAGCAAAAGGCAAAACACAGCTAGATCAGGATCACCTCTCGCAACTAAGTTGACTTATTTTTACATTGTAATAAATTACTATTATTAATAATAATTATAATAGAAAGTAGAAATAGCAGATCTGTTGCTGGCTATAGCAGTGTGCTGGGGGAACTCTTTTCGTGTGTTTGTTCCTTTTAGGATAACCCCACCCTTTCACGCACCTGCTATAGCCTATAAATTGATTGAGCAACTTTCATTTCTTTATTTAATAATTATAATACTCGTATTTATAAAGGGCTGGCACGTTGCGCAGCGCTGTACATTGAGGGGATGATGACACAAATAGATGACATACAATGAAATCAACACTTGATGCAATTGGGAGCATAATAATGATGGTAGCCGCCGTCCAGGAAAAGTGTGTTTGTGGCTGTTGTAAGGCAGCAGCATTATCAGCCCCAAATAATACAGAAGCTATTGGAACCTGGCAGTTCTGTGCAGCTACAGGGGGGGGGGGGGGGGTGCATCGCGGTTGGAATGAGAGAGCGCGCGGAAGGCGGAGACACGAAATTACTGAACCTCCTTCTGGAGATGGTTTTTGCTTTTTGTGCCGCTCAGATGCTCTTGTGGTCGTTCAACAGATTGGAGTAGCTTTGAGTAGCCTGGTGTTTTTATTCATCATGCTGGCTGCGGGAAACAGAGCTAGGGCAGTCGTCTACCATCTTCTGTGGCAGCTGCTGCCACCAAAGAGGAACGGCGATGGCACCAGCCGTGTCGCCCTGAGGGCCGTGTCGCCCTGAGGGCCGTGTCGCCCTGAGGGCCGTGTCGCCCTGAGGGCCGTGTCGCCCTGAGGGCCGTGTCGCCCTGAGGGCCGTGTCGCCCTGAGGGCCGTGCGGTCTGAGGGCCGTGCGGTCTGAGGGCCGTGCGGTCTGAGGGCCGTGCGGTCTGAGGGCCGTGTCGCCCTGAGGGCCGTGTCGCCCTGAGGGCCGTGTCGCCCTGAGGGCCGTGTCGCCCTGAGGGCCGTGTCGCCCTGAGGGCCGTGCGGCCCTGAGGGCCGTGCGGCCCTGAGGGCCGTGTCGCCCTGAGGGCCGTGTCGCCTGAGGGCCGTGTCGCCTGAACTCTGTGTGTCCACCTAGATCAGTGTTGGCTAACCTGTGACACTCCAGGTGTTGTGCCAGCATGCTTTGCCAACATATAGCAGCTTATTGCTGGAAGGGTATGCTGGGACTTGTAGTTTCACAACACTTGGTGTATCACTGGTTAGCCAACACTGACCTAGATGGTACTTTACAGATCCCGCAAACAACCCCCGTTCTCGGGGTGATGACCCTACTCGGCACCACAGTGTAACTTCCCACTGCCTTCATAATGTTCCATCCCTATGTTTGTGTGATGATGATTATGTGGGTGCTAATTTAGAGAGTTGATTTAACCACAGCCATCACTCACCACTGCCTGTAAGAAATATTTAGGGGGCTGTATATATGAGCCCCATCTACTTCATTTACAAATTGATTTGATGAAGTTTGCGTGGAATTCTTGCTACAGAACGTTTGCATGTATGTTTAAACGGCATTTGCACAAGCTGCATTTCATCCATAAAGAAGAAGAACATTTACAAATAATCATCAGACGTCATCAGATGAGTAATGTAGATGCTACTTGTTGTAATGAAGTGTTTCCAGCACGTGCCTCTAGGCTGCATTAATCTGAGCGCTGCATTAATCTGAGCGCTGCATTAATCTGAGCGTGCTGGAATGTAAATGGCCTGTTGACCACTTGCGTCTAAATTCTGTTTGAGAAATATGCTTTAGGGGGCTATTTGTGACTCCTTGGCACCTCAGCGTCGCTAGATCACTTGTAAGATGATCTAAAGATTAACCTATGTGCAGGGAAGACCTGGCGTTATTTCTTCTGGTTGCCCCGGAACTGGATCGCAAAGTTACCAGGAGCAGGCTATCACCGTCAGCCTGGTTCAATGGGAAGGAGCAGCGGATTATTCACCTGTTATTTTCACAAGCTGCACAAATGCTTATCTGGGCATAACTCCTATACCAAGTGGTTGTGGCTGGTTAAACAGATGTTATACATGCTGTATTTCACCCATAAGCAAGCAGAACAAATGATAACGGTGCAAATCATGTTATTTAAATAGGGGATATGAGTATATGAAAATTGGATGGTGTCTCCTTTTAAAGCAGAAGTTACCAAAACAAGAAATTTAATTTTGTAACCTCAAGCTGTTTATCTTTTAAATAGCAATTTATTTATCTGAATCACTAACGAGATGCATAAAGCTCATTCAATTGCAATTTATAGTTTAGATTATGTCACGTTAACGCTTATCAATTTTCAGAGCTACGTTGATGCATCATGTGTAGTTTTTAATGTACAGAAGATCCATATTTTAAACTACCCGGATCAATCCGGAGTACTTGACAATACTTTTTTTTTTTTTTTTTTTTTTCTTTGCAAAGTTTTTAAATCAATTTTTGTGCAAACTGTAGTAATCATTCTGTCTGCATGGGCTGGTGCCACTTAATCAATGCCAGGTGATTTGGCAGCATGCTAAGGAGAAAGCGGCCTTGTTCTGGAGATTAAAATCCTCACGGTATTACACTTTCATAACTAAAAGGCACATTACATCGTGCTAAAAGGCACATTAATAGAGAAGTCTCTGGCCTCCACATTTTGTTAAATTACCTGGTTAGCTCTGAAACACTTCAATTTATGTCACAAAATAAATAATATTATTGTGTTTAGTACTTTAAACAGGCACATGACAGATACACAGGGCAGGGGTGCCCAAAAATTTCGCAATCGTGTTGCCCTTACAGACTTTTAATCGCTATATGCCGTACACAGTTCATAAACTTGTTTTTAAATTCACTGGTGAAAATATTAATTAATGTTTTTAATGAATGTGAAAACTTTATGGGCAGCACAGTGCCCTAGTGGTTAGCACTTCTGCCTCACAGCACTGGGGTCAGGAGTTCAATTCCCGACCATGGCCTTATCTGTGTGGAGTTTGTATGTTCTCCCCGTGTTTACGTGGGTTTCCTCCGGGTGCTCCGGTGTCCTCCCACACTCCAAAAACATACTGGTAGGTTAATTGGCTGCTATCAAAAATTGACCCTAGTCTCTCCCTGTCTGGTCTATATTAGGGAATTTAGACTGTAAGCTCCAATGGGGCAGGGACTGATGTGAATGCGTTCTCTGTACAGCGATGCAGAATCATTGGCGCTATATAAATAAATGATGATGATGTCTGGATATACATTGGTTTCTCTTTGTGCCTTTAACAAACTGCAGCTTTAGAAGTGTTTAAGATATTGGAGAGAATCCGCCCAACAGCGCTTACACTGATAAGTCTTTCCGTTATAGCTGCGATTTTCAGTTGGACTCAAAAGAAACTGAGGTTTTCTATTATTTCCAAATCTCTCCCAGTATTGCTGCAGATTTGGGCATTTTGGCTCCTGGATTCTGAAATCCGCATGTTACAGCGCTAAAACTGCCTATTTAAACGCTATTAAATTAAATGTCGTCGATGAAAGCCTTACACTGTACATCAAGTTGGCTAGAAGGTAATCTGTAGGGTTTCCAACAATCGAGAGTGTTTTTTTCAAACAGTGCCAGCTTGTAATAGGACCCTATAAAGTCTTAGTGGAAATTAAATGGGTATTTTTAAATCTGTGTTTGGAAATAAAAAGGTTTTTTGAAATTGGACAGTTTGCCATTAGCTGGCTGCTGTGAGGTGTAACCGTTTCCTTGACAGAGGTCTGCTGGCTCTTTTTGGCTGGGCCCATTGGCACATGTATTTGTGCTCCAATAAAATGTTCAATGCAGGCGCCAAAAATTAGTTTCAGCCCTGGAAGTAGACAACTATGCACGTCCGCAATTTTGCACTTGACACTATGCTCTTGCAAATCTTTGTTATATTTGAAATAAAAATGCCCAAACAATATCGTTTTGCCTCTAAAAATGTCATGCAAACACAATTCGTTCCACTAAACGTCTTAATAAAAATACAAACGTTGGTGTGTAGCGTTTATAAATGCCAACTAGATTTAAACCTGTGCCCTCTAAAAACAGCTAAGCCCCAAAGACAATCAAAATCGTAAATGGTAAAATAGCAAAGGACAGGATTATGCAAACGTGCTATCTGTACACAGTTAATGTTGCCCTACAACTATACCACTAAATTGACTTATAGGATTCAGAGTATGTGAACATTATTAGAGGTTTTGGGGCAGCTCCAATTCTAACAAACATTGCTGCGTATTGTCCCGGAACGGCCACGAGACACTACGCTGAGATTTTTTTTTTTTAGTGAAAGTACCACTCACTTTTGCTCGCGGCCCCATAGGGGTGCGAACAAAAGTAAGTGTTTCTTTTTGCCATAGAAACGGTAATATCTCGCGACCAGGAACATGGCGGCCAATTGAATCTGCCCCTTTGTGTAGGTTTTTTGAGGCTTAACAATATGTTTGTGTATATTGATGTGTGTGTGATGTGGAACGGCATCGATTGGCTTGGGGACTGGACAAGCAGAACACTGTCCTTTCACTAGCAGAATGTGAACCAACTTCACTCGGGAGCTCGGAGCAAAAAAACTTTGGAGTGCCGGGGAGGGGGTTTGGGAAGCTGGGCAGTAATGCCCAAGATTCCAAGCTAACTAAAACCAGTAATGAAAGCTACTTGGGAGATCATACCCTGACTTCTGGAGGGTAAATGAAGTTTATCCTCACACGTAATGGCAACTAAGATTACTGCATGCCCTGACATGAGATAACTCTTCGATGCTTATCAATCTGGGAACAGTCGTGTGTGGACCTAAATTTAAGTCAGTGGCTGCGAAAGGGTTAAACATTGCACATGAACATTGACTGTTTTTATTTCTTTTTGGCGTTGATTGACAAAATAAATGTACCCTGTTTGCGCAACAGGTCCTGACTCTCTATCTTGCTGCGCTGTCTAAGCACATCAAGTGGTACAGCTTTGACTGGAAAATTAGACTGCTCGTGCACAGCATCATGTATGCCTTGCCCCACCTTCTTCTTCCTCAGGAAACCTCCGTGGCTGCTCTAGTAAACCACAGAGAGGCTCTTGCCACCCTGCCTCTAGTGTTTAAGGCTGCGTGGTGACCAGAAAGGCTCTCTCCAAGCTACCTGTAGTGTTTCAGGCTGTGTGGTGACGCTGAGAGGCTCTTGCCAAGCTGCCCCTAGTGTATGAGGCTGTGTGGTGACCAGAAAGGCTCTCGCCACGCTGCCCCTAGTGTATGAGGCTGTGTGGTGACCAGAAAGGCTCTCGCCACGCTGCCCCTAGTGTATGAGGCTGTGTGGTAACGCAGACAGACTCTCTCCAAGCTACCTGTAGTGTTTCAGGCTGTGTGGTGACGCTGAGAGGCTCTTGCCAAGCTGCCTCTAGTGTATGAGGCTGTGTGGTAACGCAGAGTCTCTCGCCACGCTGCCCCTAGTGTATGAGGCTGTGCGGTGACGCAGGGAGGCTCTCGCCACGCTGCCCCTAGTGTATGAGGCTGTGTGGTGACGCAGGGAGGCTCTCGCCACGCTGCCCCTAGTGTATGAGGCTGTGTGGTGACCAGAAAGGCTCTCGCCATGCTGCCCCTAGTGTATGAGGCTGTGCGGTGACCAGAAAGGCTCTCGCCACGCTGCCCCTAGTGTATGAGGCTGTGTGGTGACGCAGGGAGGCTCTCGCCACGCTGCCCCTAGTGTATGAGGCTGTGCGGTGACCAGAAAGGCTCTCGCCACGCTGCCCCTAGTGTATGAGGCTGTGCGGTGACCAGAAAGGCTCTCGCCACGCTGCCTCTAGTGTATGAGGCTGTGTGGTGACCAGAAAGGCTCTTGCCACGCTGCCCCTAGTGTATGAGGCTGTGTGGTGACCAGAAAGGCTCTCGCCACGCTGCCCCTAGTGTATTAGGCTGTGTGGTGACCAGAAAGGCTCTCGCCACGCTGCGCCTAGTGTATGAGGCTGTGTGGTGACCAGAAAGGCTCTCGCCACGCTGCGCCTAGTGTATGAGGCTGTGTGGTGACCAGAAAGGCTCTCGCCACGCTGCCCCTAGTGTATGAGGCTGTGTGGTGACCAGAAAGGCTCTCGCCACGCTGCCCCTAGTGTATGAGGCTGTGTGGTGACCAGAAAGGCTCTCGCCACGCTGCCCCTAGTGTATGAGGCTGTGTGGTGACCAGAAAGGCTCTCGCCACGCTGCCTCTAGTGTATGAGGCTGTGTGGTGACGCAGGGAGGTTCTCGCCACGCTGCCCCTAGTGTATGAGGCTGTGCGGTGACCAGAAAGGCTCTCGCCACGCTGCCTCTAGTGTATGAGGCTGTGTGGTGACCAGAAAGGCTCTCGCCACGCTGCCCCTAGTGTATTAGGCTGTGTGGTGACCAGAAAGGCTCTCGCCACGCTGCGCCTAGTGTATGAGGCTGTGTGGTGACCAGAAAGGCTCTCGCCACGCTGCGCCTAGTGTATGAGGCTGTGTGGTGACCAGAAAGGCTCTCGCCACGCTGCCCCTAGTGTATGAGGCTGTGGTGACCAGAAAGGCTCTCGCCACGCTGCCCCTAGTGTATGAGGCTGTGTGGTGACCAGAAAGGCTCTCGCCACGCTGCCCCTAGTGTATGAGGCTGTGTGGTGACCAGAAAGGCTCTCGCCACGCTGCCTCTAGTGTATGAGGCTGTGTGGTGACCAGAAAGGCTCTCGCCACGCTGCCCCTAGTGTATGAGGCTGTGTGGTGACCAGAAAGGCTCTCGCCACGCTGCGCCTAGTGTATGAGGCTGTGTGGTGACCAGAAAGGCTCTCGCCACGCTGCGCCTAGTGTATGAGGCTGTGTGGTGACCAGAAAGGCTCTCGCCACGCTGCCCCTAGTGTATGAGGCTGTGTGGTGACGCAGGGAGGTTCTCGCCACGCTGCCCCTAGTGTATGAGGCTGTGGTGACCAGAAAGGCTCTCGCCACGCTGCCCCTAGTGTATGAGGCTGTGTGGTGACGCAGAATCTCTCGCCACGCTGCCCCTAGTGTTTGAGGCTGGGTGGTGACGCAGGGAGGCTCTCGCCACGCTGCCTCTAGTGTATGAGGTTGCATGGTGGCGCAAAAAGGCTATCGCCACGCTGCCCCTAGTGTATTAGGCTGTGTGGTGACGCAGGGAGGCTCTCGCCACGCTGCCCCTAGTGTATGAGGCTGTGTGGTGACGCAGAGTCTCTCGCCACGCTGCCCCTAGTGTACGAGGCTGTGTGGTGACGCAGGGAGGCTCTCGCCACGCTGCCCCTAGTGTATGAGGCTGTGTGGTGACGCAGGGAGGCTCTCGCCACGCTGCCCCTAGTGTATGAGGCTGTGTGGTGACGCAGGGAGGCTCTCGCCACGTTGCCCCTAGTGTATTAGGCTGTGTGGTGACGCAGGGAGGCTCTCGCCACGCTGCCTCTAGTGTATGAGGCTGTGTGGTGACGCAGGGAGGCTCTCGCCACGCTGCCCCTAGTGTATGAGGCTGTGTGGTGACCAGAAAGGCTCTCGCCACGCTGCCCCTAGTGTATGAGGCTGTGTGGTGACGCAGGGAGGCTATCGCCACGCTGCCCCTAGTGTACGAGGCTGTGTGGTGACGCAGGGAGGTTCTCGCCACGCTGCCCCTAGTTTATGAGGCTGTGTGGTGACCAGAAAGGCTCTCGCCACACTGCGTCTAGTGTTTGAGGCTGTGTGGTGACGCAGGGAGGCTATCGCCACGCTGCCCCTAGTGTATGAGGCTGTGTGGTGACCAGAAAGGCTCTCGCCACGCTGCCTCTAGTGTATGAGGCTGTGTGGTGACGCAGGGAGGCTATCGCCACGCTGCCCCTAGTGTATGAGGCTGTGTGGTGACCAGAAAGGCTCTCGCCACGCTGCCTCTAGTGTTTGAGGCTGTGTGGTGACGCAGGGAGGCTCTCCCCACGCTGCCTCTAGTGTATGAGGTTGCGTGGTGGTGCAAAGAGGCTCTCGCCACGCTGCCTCTAGTGTATGAGGCTGTGTGGTGACCAGAAAGGCTCTCGCCACGCTGCCCCTAGTGTATGAGGCTGTGTGGTGACGCAGGGAGGCTCTCACCACGCTGCCCCTAGTGTATGAGTAGTGTGGTGACCAGAAAGGCGCTCGCCACGCTGCCCCTAGTGTATGAGTAGTGTGGTGACCAGAAAGGCGCTCGCCACGCTGCCCCTAGTGTATGAGGCTGTGGTGACGCAGAGTCTCTCGCCACGCTGCCCCTAGTGTATGAGGCTGTGTGGTAATGCATAATCTCTCGCCACGATGCCCCTAGTGTATGAGGCTGTGTGGTGACGCAGAAAGGCTCCCGCCACGATGCCCCTAGTGTATGAGGCTGTGTGGTGACGCAGGGAGGCTCTCGCCACGCTGCCCCTAGTGTATGAGGCTGTGTGGTGATGCAGAGAGGCTCTCGCCACGCTGCCCCTAGTGTATGAGGCTGTGTGGTGATGCAGAGAGGCTCTCGCCACGCTGTCCCTAGTGTATGAGGCTGTGTGGTGACGCAGGGAGGCTCTCACCACGCTGCCCCTAGTGTATGAGGCTGTGTGGTGACCAGAAAGGCTCTTGCCACGCTGTCTCTAGTGTTGGAGCATGGGAATATTCTTGACTGATCAACTTTAAAAGGACTTTATAGTGTTGGATTTCTACTTGGTTTTTTTTCCCCTTCCTGTAGGTCTATTATTATTTTTTTATACAGCTCCACCATATTACACAGCTGTAGAGAGACTATTTAACCATTCACATCAGTCCCTGTCACCTTTGGAGCTTACAGTCTAAATTTACATACACATGTTCATTTTAATCAGCCCCAGTTAACATACAAGTATTTATTTTTTATTTGTGTGAGATTTTTTTTTGTTGCATATTTTTTTTATTTTTTATTTTTTTATTTTATTTTTTTTTTATTTTTTTTGGGAGCGTGGGAGGCAACCCGAACACCCAGGGAACATCCCCACAAAACACGAGAACATACGAACTACACTCAGAGCAGGCCCTGGTTAGAATCACATGACCTCAGTGCTGTGAGGCAGCAATACTAGCCACAGTGCTGTTTTATTCAAATGTTATTACCCGATACAACATTTAAAACTTACTCTATTGTTTGTATATATAACTTGGCCGCAAACTGCACTGTATAATTAGTTTTTCCTTCTAATATGACCTCTCCCACTGCTGTTGATACATACCTGGGACTGCCCATAATGCGGCTTTATTTTACAGAGCATTTATAGATAAACATGTGTAAATAACTCTATATATAGTGAGATGGTTTATTTTGCCTTTAAGGGAAGCTCTTTTCCTCTTAAGACTTTTATTGTCTGTTGACTAAGTATATGAAAACAAATTGCTGCATATAGATGGACTAAGTAGGGTTAAATAACCCAGCACCACATGAAAATCGTCATAATGATCGCTACCCAGGGGTTAATTAATTAGCGGCGGCACAGATTGGAATGATACGCTGAAACTTGCGATAAGTAGCTTGTCTAATGGTGATTAAAGGCATATTAAGATGCATAATTTCAACCATCATAGGAAGGATCTGCTAAGTTTATTAATTAATCTTTAATTCTGCCACAAAGGAGTTGACTAGAAATGCTTTAAATCCGTTGCTGATAAAGTGAAAAAACTGCCAAACTTTGTCTTTTCAAGTCATGAAAACTCATACCCCCAATACACAGATCTGAGACCAGAAAACATCGGCTTAAAAACAGCTACACATATACAGGAGGTTTATTAATATAAATTATTTATTTTTAAACCTCTTTTTTTTTTTTACCATTGCTGCTAAAGACTTGTTCACTGACTATGAATCAATTTTATACAACTCGGTCTGTCTGTAATCAGGATCCTCCATCGTGCATTGCCTCACTCAATTGCAAACTGTTCGAAAAAGTTTATGGCTAATCTGTTTTCTATGTCGCCCAATTAATTATTCTGACTATAGTGAAACATCTTTAAAAAAAACTGGATCTAGTATATTTTGATACCTCCCAGCTGTCCCGTTTCAGGTTGGGCAGTCCCGATTTGAGGGCTCTGTCTTTTCTTCCCAATAAGGACAGCTTTGTCGCACTAGTGGGAAATTTGGGAGGTATCCTCTGCATGGCAGAACATTGTTGAACGGGTGCTGCATGCCCTGGGGCGCCATGCAATAAATGGTGTTTGAAGTGGGGGAGAAGTACGTGGCAGCCTAGCACTGCAAAAGCCCTAGCCACACCCCCATTGTCATGTGGTCACACCCCCTGTCCCAATTAAAGAAGAGGTAATGTTGGGAGGTATGTTGTAGATTAGTGTTGGCTAACCTGTGACACTCCAGGTGTTGTGAAACTACAATTCCCAGCATGCTTTGCCAATATATAGCAGCTTATTGCTGGAAGAGTATTCTGGGAGTTGTAGTTTCACAACACCTGGAGTGTCACAGGTTAGCCAACACTGTTGTAGATTGTAAACTCCATTACGTAACGGACTAATGTAGATGAATAAAGTCTTTTTTTTTTTAAGTGTACAACACTGCAGCCAATCAATACCCTGGGAACCAGTGACATCACTGAGGCATGAGATCTATTTCCTTGTGAGCTGATAGGCTACAATCTTGACTCTCATATTGGCCCACAAAATGGCTACCTCCAGCGTATAGACAATAGGTACACTAACATGCTGACTGCACAGACTCCTGTCTCATTCTCTCCCGGGCACGTAAAATCCCTTGTAAATCTAAATGTTTCAAATAGAACATAAGTGCTTTCTGAGTTAAAAAAAATGGGTTTATAACTGCTCAGATATTAGATTTAAATTGTAAAGTAAAAAAAAAAAAAAACAATGGGTTTTTATCCTCTTCCGATTCAAGGATTACTGTTCATCTGTAGCTGCTATAAACCTGCCAAAAACAGCCCCGCGCTCTCTCTATTTTTCAATTTAAGAATTGTAAGTCAATTTTTGCTGTAGTCTAACTTAATAGGAATTTGCACCCGCAGTATACTGTACATTAGATCAGGTATTTGCACAGTAAGCAGAAACACAATAAAATAGAACTTTGAATTCTTTTGAAAATTGTATCGGCTCATCTGCGAGAGGGCAGGCGTATAATTTAATTCCGAGAGCTCTTATTAGGAAATAACAGAAGCAGATTACTAAATGGCAAGTGAATAGGTGTTGTTACGAATGTTATTGTCAGCACCTTGCAGCTTTCAGGGAGGGCGAAGTCAGATAATACAACGTGTACTTAGGTCTGAAGAGGAGAAAGGCTCGGAGTCCCTGGTGAGGAATATATTTTGGTTACTTATGACTACGCAAATGAAAATGGGAATCCGAGCTGTGTAAATCACGGCCAGACATCCGGCTTTCTGCTCCACGCTGTCAACATTATGCATGTATGGTATAGCCTACGGAGTTTGCAGTGCCTGAGAATTGTGTAGGCGTTTATTTATTTGCCAGGTGACATCAGGAGCGCTCGTTGCTCGGCCATCACAGACGAGATGCCACTTGTATCCGTCTTCTCGACCAGTGTTATTTTCAAGTCTTTTTTTGTGATGAATGCGCATTGATTCCTACAGAACAGTGAATTATCACTTAACCTTCGGACTACGGCACAGTCGTTGCATCCAACTCCGTATAGTATTTGTATTAATATATGAAGTGCTATACAGCACAGTTACATTAGTGTTATTGCAGCCTCAGTGTTGGTTAAGTTTCAGCTCTGACCAGGGCTGGACTGGGACTAAAAATCAGCCCTGGCATTTAAAGTACACAGGCCCACCTCAGTTCCAGCAGGGAAGAAACTGTGTGCTGCCGCGCAGCGGCCGCGCCGAAAAGGGCGTGACCACAATATGTTGTGGGTGTGGCCAACATGGGGCATTGATACATACATTATAATAAAACATTACATTTATCACACCCTCCCAGCCACATCACGCCATCCCCCCAGGCACATTATGACACCCCCAGCCCACTGTACTTATCTATTCTTCTGGTGCTGCTGACATCCATAAGGGTGGGAACTTCCTGTAGCGTGAGCAGGGAAGCTCTTTGTCTCACGAGATTACCAAATTTGCCAGGAGTGCCAGATGACCAGTCCGGCCCTGATTCACTGCATAATAGTGGGAAGTGGAGGTCTGACTGCATGTGGGTCTATTTTACAGCAAATGACGGACATGTTTGGGCATTTTGGCTAGTTTGTTTGGGGGCTTTCATCCATGAAATTAAGGTTAATGTGCAGACCTTTTGAAGGTTGGAGAATCGCACATGAGTATATTGGGTTGCCAATTACTGCCATACAGCACCAACCCTGAAGCACCCAAAAACCACATCTTTACTCCGCTCAGACAGCCTTGGATACACTTCACTATACATTGTATATAAGCAATGCTTGTTAAATAGATAGAGGGTATTATTTGAATAAAAATCCTCTACATGTCTTATATTTAACAATGTTAAAAAATGTCAGCAAAGATGAGTATACCCTTTACAAACATATTAGGGTACAAATTGCTTGTTACCAGTAAAAACTGTCCTTATTATGAGAAAAGAACTTATGGACCTAAGGAATTTTTTGGAACAGAGTCCAGCAGCAAAAGATCCTGATCACACAAATGAACTGGTGTTACAAAGTACATTAATTGAGTTCTATGAGTGCCCAAAAGGGAATGTGATATTGAGCTAAAGGTCCACAGAATCGCATTGAAATCATATTGCTTCAGGATAATACACTTAATACTTGCTGTTTAGATCCATCAACTGGATACCCGGCATCTTTAGGATAAATGACCAGGCTGTCAGTGTGTTGGAGGAGGCAGAGAGGCATCACAGGAAGTCACAGTGGAACGCACTACTTCACAAGCTAATACAGGAAGTCACAGACAGCGCGTGCGTTCCACTGTGGAATGCACGCGCTGTCTGTGACTTTCTGTATTTCCTTGTGGAGGTAGTCATGGGCAGAGGGGGAGAGGAGGATGAAACAGCCCTGACCTGCACGGTAGTAAGGTGGCTAGTTCCTGTGGAGGAGCCAGCCACCAGGAAGCCAATCAGTGTCGGGGCCGGCCTCTAATAGACTAAGGCCGACCCCATTAACTTTCAGATTGTAATAGCCAGTCCGCAGCGGCCCATCTAGCCATCAGCCCTTCTGGCATTTACCAGAAGGGCCAGATGGCCAGTCCGCCCCTGGCTCTGACCTAGGTTGTAAAATCATAAGTGTATGTTCTATTTGTATATTGTAGTCGTAGCACTAATGATGCTTTTATGTCCGTTTTATAAAACGTAGCAACAGTATCGGGGAGAGCGTTATGTTGCGGGAGTATCTCTAGTGCCAAGAATATGTGTGTGTGTGTGTCCTTCGCTCTTTACAGAGAATGCATATTCATTCACATTGCTCACATCGCCACTGGAGCTTGCAATCTATACTCCCTAACACATGGACACACATGGGTTAGTTTGGTAATAAGACAGTTAAGCTTCCAGCTTGTTTTTGGACTGTGGGAGGAAACAGGAGCACCAGAAGGGAACAAACACAGGGAGAACAAACTAAAAAATTAGATGATATCGAAATTGTATGATGCAAGTTTATACTTCAAACATTTCAAAGAATGTGCAGTTGATATCATTATTGGTAGATAACATTATGCCACTTGGCACAGCTTAAATTTTTATGGTTTTAATTTTGGAGCTGCTGTTAGAGCTTTCTGTTTACTGTTTGTTACTCCAGTAGGAACCTCGCGTGATATGTGGCTGTGCGCTACCTGTTCACTGCCGCATCCATCACCTGTTCTGGTTAAAACCTCCTTTCATTTTAGCACGCACCTCATAAAACAGCGCCGCGGGATGTCGTCGCCAATTGAATCCCACATGCAGTGTCGTTTATTCAAAAGTATCTTATAGGAAAAGAAAATCACAAAAACTTAACTTGTGATGGTCTCTGTTTAAAAATGAAATCCGTGTAGTGGAATCATGTCTTTTGGTACACACAGAAGTGTTTTAAAACCAGTTTAAAACACACCATCGTTCATCAACCAAAGATGGTCATATACAATTTGCTTGAACCGTTTTAATGTACTTCTGTGTATAAGATGGTAGCCATCTGTTCCCAGTCATTATTATACATGTAAAAACACTGATGGCTGCATAATATAATAAAAAAGCCAATTAAAGTTAAGTAACTTGTCTTGTCATGATTAAGTTGTTTACTTGTTGGAATTAAGTAATGGGTTAAACTGAAGCCGTCGGAAACTGTTAGGAGAGGCACAACATTGCATTATTTTGTTATCTGGAAATATTGCTCTATTAAACTTCCATATTGTAAGCACTGTGTAGAACCCATTTGCCTAATCCCATAATACAGATATCTGTGAACTGCAGAGTTTTAGAGGCAATTGCCAATCAATCAAGGAGAACCATGTGTGGGTTTTTTTTTTATTTCGTACTCGAAAGCAACATGGTTCTACCACAAGGCTATATGGAAGAGAAATCTATTCCTAGTTCTCTGGGCTTCTTGATGAGTTCATTTTCAGTAATGGACTAATAGATATGAAGCCCCCCACAAATGTGGTATATATGCCGTTAAAGTTGAGCTGAGCTTATTTTGGTGTTTTTATCAGTACGATGGTCCTGAGGCATTGTGCATCCTGAAGTATATATCGGATAAGCTGAATGTATTATATATTCCTCTGGATAGGCAGCTTGTCTTACACAGAGCGATGTTTCGTCAAAGTCAGCAGACAGACAAGCTGCTTCTGTTTAATTCAGAAACTAATAACTCCGTATAGAATCCTGTCACTCTCCCTACACTTAACATGTTCAGGGAACTCCCACGTGGTGTCTGGATTGTTACAGTACTTTACTCTCGTTTGCAGAAATATTGTCTTACAGAACAGGTAAAAATTGCATTTTACCCTCCGTGTGCACAGTGCGGTGAACACGGCTAGACAGACTGTCATTTTAGATGTCACTGATGTCTATGGTAAATGCTTCTGTAGTTATCTATTTCTTATTTAGAGTTCGCCACATAAGGTCCGCAGCGCTGTAGGCCCCCTTTACCCACTGACATTAAAAATCATACTTTTACTCACAGATCCGTTCATTCTTTTAATGCTAATCCTAGGTCCGCGGCATGTTTTGGATGCCACCCAGTCTATTTGCTCGTGTAGTGCCTATAACCCCCCCCCCCCCCCCCAACCACAGGTGCAGTATCTAAGCGCCAGTAGGCAGATAGACTTTAATGCTGGACAAGCCAAATATAGTACAGGTCCAGATGCATCCTGCATTCACAGAAATCTTATTTATCATTAAGATCAATGAACTCTACCATGACAGGCGTGCCAGCTGTACCCACCATGCGGCAGAGGCAGCTGTCTAATAACTCGCAACTGTTTTACCTGATGTGTGTGTAAGTCCTAAGGGAATGTGTATTTATTGAAAGTGAAGTTTGTTTTTTTTATTTTTAAATCATACTAAAAATAGTGTCACATTTTTGCCCCTTATTGGGTTATAAAGGGGTAATAGCTCACACTTTTGATGTGACGTTCGTACAGTGCGCATCTTCAGACGGTCTTGTATATCACACTTGGTCATCTGGTTGGATGGAACATTTTGTGACCTGACTCGGAGGTTGAGACCACATGCTATAGATTAACATGGGGTAGATTAATTAAACAGTCTAAAAAGGAAAAGTGGAGGTGTTGCCCATAGCAACCAATCATATTCTATTATATTCTAGAACCCACCACAAAATGACAGGTAGAATCTGATTGGTTGCTATGGGCAACTCCTCCACATTTACTTTTTAGAAGGTTTGATGAAGGTAACCCTCAGTCTGAGACGACAGGAAGACTTAGGCAACTTCTCCTTTTCCAGTCAGTGTGAAATGACAAGTTCCCAGCAGGCTATTCTTGTCAAATTACTGCATTTTATGGTACTTGTGGGCCTCAATGTGCCTATCTGTCATGTAAATGGGGAGGTTACTGTTATAGTGTAAACCCCATAGTTATTGTGTTTATTAAAATTGTGCCTTCTGTTTAAATGTATTGATATTTCAATGTGCAAGAGGAAGGAGATCGATACCTTCTAGATACGTAACATACTGTGTATCCGACAGTGTACGTAAGACTGAGCAGTTTCTGCTATGTTTTATGATTTACCTCCAGCTCTCAGACTGTCCTTCTAGTTTAGGGAGCACCTTGAGATTTGGAGTGAGCAGACGTTTGTGTCTTGTGTTTGTATCCTAACACATCATGTCACAATCCATATTTTTCTTCTTTTGTATCTCCAGTATTGTCATGAAACATTCTATTGTTCCACATTATAATCCTTGTTTCTACGCTGTATTAGACACAGACTTTTCTTTTTCTTTTTACTTAAGACTGAACTTTATTTGCTTTTGTAGATTTTCAGTACATTCATTTTAATATAATTGATCAAAGCTCTTGTATTTAATAAATCTTACTGTTGTGTCTCCAAATAATTAAGCATTAAAACCATAGAAATGTCTGTGTTCTAACTTTTCTTTTTTTTTTTCTTCAAACTTGCCCATCTATCCACCAGTCTGCTTTGACAGACAATAGATTTTTATGTCATTGTTACGTGAAGGGTCTTGTTTAGATCTTTGTAAGCTTCTAAGCTCAGTCAAGAATTGAATTGTCATCAAGTAAACTTCATCCACACCCCCCCCCCTCTCTTTCTATCACCGCAGTCGTGTGCTTTGATGCAAAAATTAACTTTGACGACAATGCAGAATTCAGACAAAAGGCGATTTTTGCGATGGATGACACGTCGGAAACCGATCCCATTGAGAGCGAGGCTGCCAAGTACGACCTGAAGTACATCGGCATGGAGGGAAACATTGCTTGCTTTGGTAAGAACAAAAAAAAGTATTGTAACGGATCTTTTGTATGAAATAACGCCGCTTTTGTTTAATAGGTACTGCGTGATTCTCTTCCAGTGTCAGGGAAACAATGGAGTCTTTGTGTTTGTATTGTCCCCATGTCTAGTTCTGATTAACAGTATTGTGCATGCTGATGTTAGATGAATTTGTTTTATAATTCAGGATGTGAAGTTGTATTTAACAGTAGCCGGCTATTGTATAAGATACTTAGTATTTTAAAGACAATTAGACTGTGCTTAACATGCAGATAGTTATCCAATCAATCCCATGATCAGTGTAACACACACTGGTCCGAGCACACGAGATCCCCAGGTGATTACCACCCACAAGTTGATGCAGTTATTGACCAACCACAAATTTTGGACAAAGTCCAATCAAATCCAGCTCATACGGAGAGATTGTTGGCTGAATTCGATGATGAGCCTAAAATAATTAAAACATGGGACGATAGTTTGCAGGGAGATACATAAGACTGTTTACATACACTGCCAAATGTCTAGTTACCATTATCAGGTATAATTTTCATGCTTTGCCATTAGTCAGAATTTGGTTGTCCTCATTTGCAAATCTTCCCGTCATTATCTGGCTGTTCTCAATGAAACAATTACAGAGTTGGTGACTGGCTCAGTCATGTTTTCCTTCCGGTAAGCTAGGAATGTTGTCACCCATCTTTTTAGCTCGTTTAGGTAACGAGTGGTCAATGAGGGGAAAAACGTGGACCTCAGCCAGAATCGAGATGGGTTTTTTTTTTCTCAGCTGACCAGCAGCTTACAACCCACGATAGAAGTATATGGCCAAATCTCTGCTTGCAGCCGGCAAAGGTACTGCCATAATAAAATGTTGTACATGGACACCACACAAGAGCGCCACCCTGTGGTTAAGAAATAAGGAGGATACCTGCATGATATTAAAAATAATAATAAAAGTATAATAATATAATATGTAATAATAAAACTTGCTCTCAAGAAGAGTGTTTTAATAGTGATAAATTTTATTAGTGAGGTTTCAATCCGAATAAAAACTCAATATTTCCGTTTGGTTCAGCAAGGATATTTTTGGTACTCAACTTTTACATTAAATAGTTAAGATTTGGCATTCAAGCCAGCCATTTTATTTCTGTAATCACTTCAGTTGGAGGTCGTATTAGAAGCAACTCCAAGACATGCAAATTACTATCATAATTTTGAATGATAAGCAGGGCTGGTCACTCACTAGGCAGTAGTCAGATTGGTCAGTGTGACCAGAGCCATCTGAGAGTGATTGGTTGTGACTGATACCTGGAGCCCCATCTGCACGTCTGTTTATACTGGAGCAATTTCTTCTATATGAAGCGTCAAAGGAGACGACAGCTGCTGTTAGCGGGAACGGTTGGATGCACTTGTCAGTAATCTCTAAATAAGTAAATTATAACGGAAGTCTGCAGTGATTAATCTAATTGCTTTAGCTATTCTTCACATGGCTGGAAAACCAAGGGGGCTAATGCCAAACCATCAGTCTGTGGCCATCAGCTGACTCTTCTGCGGCCAGTCTCCATCGCACTCTGATCGCATCTGTGCAATTTGGAACGCCACGTCTGTAATACAATCTACTTGTAGATCCAATCGGATTCTAAAGTGTGTGTGGGGGGGGGGGATTTGCTTTTATTTTTATGTATTTATTTACTTTGCGTTCTTATATATTGTCTTATAAACCGATAAATAGGTAGACAACACGTGAGTAACATGCCAAAATCTGGCATTGTGGTTTTATAGTGATGGCAGAAATAGTTACTATGGACTTGGAACCATTGCTTACAGGTGCCATCATTTATTTCATTTTAAAGTATCATTTTTAGCAATTAAGAAAACAAAATCTATAAATAAATGACAGGTTTATAACACCCACAATTGTTTTGCTCATCTCTTGTTGTGACTACGGCTTTTTCTTAATTGTTACCTGCATGGTATTTCTGCAGTGTTTAATCATCATCAGTTATTTATATAGCGCCACTAATTCCGCAGCGCTGTACAGAGAACTCACTCACATCAGTCCCTGCCCCATTGGAGCTTACAGTCTAAATTCCCTAACACACACACACACAGACCGAGAGAGACTAAGGTCAATTAATAGCAGCCAATTAACCTGCCAGTATGTTTTTGGAGTGTGGGAGGAAACCGGAGCACTCGGAGGAAAAACACGCAGACACGGGGACAACATACAAAA